>NW_016807158.1:1220319-1232154 GCF_001698545.2 Rhinopithecus bieti | reverse complement strand
TGTCACCCAGACTGGAGTGCAGTGGTGCAATCTCTGCTCACTGCAACCTCTGCCTCCCGAGTTCAAGTGATTCTCCTGCCTCAACCTCCCAAATAGCTGGGACTATGGGCGCCCATGCCTGGCAAGTTTTGTATTTTTAGTAGAGACAGGGTTTCACCATGTTGGCCAGGCTGGTCTCAAGCTCCTGACCTCAAGTGATCTGCCTGCCTCAGCCTCCCAAAGTGCTGGGATTACAAGCATGAGCCACCGTGCTCGGCCCCCTTGCTGACAATTTTAACCCAGGTGCAGCTGAGACAACACATGGACCGCGCGAAGGGACGATCATCAGAAATGTGAAGCACATTTGTCATCAACACTGAGCACAACTAACTTTATTACTTCTGGTTTTTTACCTTCCTTTCCAGTGATGAAATAAGTCCAGTCCCAGCAAATGGCAAATCTCTATGTTTAAAGTGCACTTGGATTTTACTAATTTACTTTGCTTATGCATAATTCAAAGGGGGATTTTCAGTGCTTTGTGCCTTCTAGTTATTATTCCTTGTGGAAATGGCTCCTCACATATATAAGGGCTAAAGCTTTACTGAAGGTTCTTTGGTTCTGTGTGTGTGTGTGTAACTTCATTTTCTTAAGCCTACAAAATGGAAGAGTCAGTTTGGGTGACTGCTTCATGGTGGTGTTGAATTTGTCGGTCAGTATGAATTCTAGTGAGGAGTGGGGGCAGAATGAGGAATGAAATGTCACAGTACCAGAATGCCGGCTTATAGTTTCTCAGAAGAGATCTTGTTTGAGCCAAAAGTCTGTAATTGCAGAGGAAACGACTTGATTCAGAAGTGAACGGGCAACCTCTCTTGAATCCCAGGAACTATATTCCCCAGGGCCTGAATAAGTGAGTGAGAGAGAGAGAGAGAGAGAGAGAGAGAGAGAGAGAGAGAGAGATCCACTTTACCCCAGCAGTGTGATGTAGGACATTCTCTATGTTGGGGATTGGGGTGGGGGGCACAACAAGAATCTCACTGGCTCAAGAGATAAGCATTGACACCCCCCAAGGGAAGCAGGCCAAGAAGAGAGCTCCCGCACCGTCTCCATGTCCCAGGCTGCCTCCGGTCAAGCTCGGTGCAAATCTTGTGCTGCCAGAGTTTCCTGCACCTCTGTGGGAGTAGTGACAGCCCATAAGGAAGATCGATAGAACATGATTGTTAAAATAGCATTTAGTTACATGCCCAGGGCATCAGGAAGCGTTCATGGTCAGAGGTGGGAGGACAGACAAGAGAAACAGATGGGCCCCTCTTAGGCAGTGTGGACCATCTATCAGCATGGCTCCTCTTGCAGAGCCTTCTAACCCCTCGGGACACCTGGAAGGGCCACTCTGGGCATCCTCCGGTGCCACCTTTCTGCATTGGCCCTCATCTCTGGCTTTCCTCAGCACAGGACAGACCTACCCTTGATGGACATCAGGGAGTCTGAGTTCTTAGTGGCAAACAACAGGAACCAGTGGAAACCGAAGACAGCTGTAATGAGAACCCCTGGGAGGGACGAGAAACCAGGCTCAGAGAATGGGCAGGAACGAAGGGAGACTGGAGAGCGTGAACACAGCCAGACCAGAGTCCCAGCGCTGTCCAGCTACAGCGCTGCCGTGGGATGCGGGATGAGGCGTTGCTCAGTGCCCACCTCTGCTGCTGAGGCCACCTTAGAAAGCTTTAGTTCTCCCCATCTGTGGCTGTGCTTGAGCAAGCCCTGGCACGTGCCCATGTCCTGGCCTCCAGGCAGCCTCTGCAACAGCTGGCTAGGCCCTGTGCTCCACCTCATTTGGCATTGTTTCCAACAAGAAAGGATGTTTGGATATAGAGCAGCCCAAACGACAACTTCAGGGACCACTTTGCAAGGCCCAGGAAGCTTAAGTGTGAGGTCTTGTGCCTGTGTGAAGCCAGAAGTCCTTGGCACCATGACACAGTTGCTCAGTCCAAACCTCCTCACAGGGGAGGCTGACCCAGGGTTCACCTTGCGGCCCAACAGTGACCTCTGGAGAGACCACAGCATCATAGACAGATGGGGGCTTGGAGACCATCCAGTCCAGGAGCCTCGGTGAGGAAACTGAGACTAAGCCCGAACCTCCAGTGCTGAGTCCTGACACAGCCCAAATCCACCGCATCGTGGTGGGGGTGTGCTCCTTCCGGCTTTCACTTGCATGCTCATTGGCTACGAATCAGTCTGAACCTGAATGCATTAAGACATAATGGTTTTACTAGCCTCAAAATAGAAACCCAATTTCTCTCCTGACATTTTCCATCTACATTTTCTTCGCTAAGTTTTTTCTTAGCTTCTGCTAGGAGAAGTCTCTTGCAGAACAACTCTGCCTGTTATATTCCTGGAGAACATGTCATAACTGCCTGGGGTGACCTGATTAATATAAGCCTAAGTTTGGAGTCCTTCTGCGATGGTTCTAAAAAAAAAAAATCTGTTATTATCCCAAGGATTTATTAGGAACAAGTACTCACGAAGGTAAGAGTGAGACAAAATGACATTTTCATTTTCAAATCCTTTGAACGCTTTAAGACCCAGCCGTTTCTCTGGTGACGGCTGTCTTGATCTGCCTAATGACTGAGCCTTTGCTTTGTCTAATCACTTCGAGAAACACAAACTAGCTTCATTTCATTAGTGCTTAAAACGTCATGATGATTAGGGCATCCAGCAGTGAATGGAGTATTTGTGTTGCTTAAAGCGGAGCATCTACTTTAATTGTGATTAATGTTCTCAAAGTAGTCAACTAATACCTTTAAATATTAGTGGGAGGGGGACAGGAAGGATGTTAAAATGGGTTCATCAAACATAGAAGGACATAACATCTTTTGTTAATTCCAAGACTCACTTTTTCATATTTAGTATCTCGCGATCAATGGCAGTGCTTTTCGTTTCTTACTAATACATAAAACAATGATGTATTTTATAATAAATGGCATCTTAGATTCAATAAAACACTGTATTGCAAGCTACTTGTTCATATGAACTTATTGGTTAATTTATAATCTTGGGAAAAAATAAACTGTAGCCATTTCCTTATTTTAACATTTGCATGTGGCAAATAAGATTATCCATAGTGTCTATGACGTAATGAAAATTCCAAGCTTCCTAACGAAACTTTCCTCTGCTTCACTCCATGGCAGCCCACTTTAGTCAGCTTCTGGTAAGACCAGTCGCCTGAAGCCTTCCGTTATCTCCAGCACGTGTTGCTCTAGTAGAGAAACAGACTGATTTGGTGATCATGTCTTCGTCAAAAGTGGTCTTATTAACTAGAAAAGAGTAAAACATGAAAGTTAACCTAGTTACAGAAGAGTATGCAAACGTCAACTATAGGATCAGTAGGCTCAGTAGGGTTGGTTCTTCTTTTCTTTCTTCTTTAAAACAAACAAACAAACAGTCTGGGCACCGTGACTCATGTCTATAATCCCAGCACTTTGGCAGGAGGATCGCCTGACCTGAGCCCAGGAATTTGAGACCACTCTGGACAATAAGGTGAGACCCTGTCTCTAAAAAAAAAAAAAAAAAATTAGCCAGGCATGGTAGCACACACCTGTGGTCTCAGCTACTGGGGAGGCTGAGGTGGAAGGATGACCTGAGCCACCTCAAGCCACTACAGGCTGCAGTGAGGTCAAGGCTGCAGTGAGCTGTGATCACACCACTACACTCCAGCTCGGGCAACAGAGCAAGACCCTGTCAAGAAAGAGAGAAAGAGAAAAAGAAAGGAAGGAGGGAGGGACGGAGGGAGGGAGGGAGGAAGAGAAGGAAGGAAGGAGGGAGGAAGGGAGAAAAGACAGAAGGAAGGAAGGGAAAGAGAGAGAGAGAGAGAAGAAGAAAGAAAGAAAAGAAAGAAAAGAAAGAAAGAAAGAAAGAAAGAAAGAAAGAAAGAAAGAAAGAAAGAAAGAAAGAAAGAAAGAAAGAAAGAAAGAAGGAAGGAAGGAAGGAAGGAAGGAAGTGAGAGAGAGACAAAGAGAGAGACAAAGAGAGAGGAAAGGAGAAAGAGAAAGAAAGAAAACTATACTCCGATGCGTTTCAGTTTCAGCACTAGTGATAATGATCTGCCCCAGTATTAGCACATCCTATGACTAAGCATGCTTAAGTCTCTCAAGGTGAGAAAAGTCGTCCTGAGAATCCAAAAGGTGATGCTAAGTCTTTTTCAGCTCATGTGTGGTCGCTGAGGAATGATAAGGACAATTTACAGCTGGTTCAGAGACAAGAAACAAACTCTTGCCGGTCTTATTAACAGGCTCGATGGAAAACTTAAAGAACAGGTTTTGAGCCAGATGAAAATGCTGGGGGATGGCACAAGGAGGAGAGGGTTGAGAGTGAAGCATCTGCTTTCAGGGCAGGGGTCTGATGCTCCTAAGAAGGGTGGCACACCTGTGGCTGCCCTTCTCACCGACATGGACACACTCCCATCCCCACCCCAGCCCTCACTCCTGTAAGCTGGGGAAAATTCCCTTCTTTTTGATACAGTCTGAAACCTTGGGCACTGGAGACCTGACTTCTACTCCAGAGTCCTCTCTGGGCTTGTCCTAAGAGGCCTTCTGGTGCTCATGGCCTATGGCACAGCAAAGGGTCCTGATGTGGGTGCCCAGTCCAACTCTTCCAGGACCCTTTCTCCAGAGTCAGGACAGTGTCCCAAGTGGGGTTCAAGCCGAGGCATTTGCTGGCTGCCAGCCAGTCTCATTCAGTAGGTCGATCTTGCTTAAACAAACTTTGGTATAGACCAACAACTTTTATTAGGTTTCTAATAAAGTAATCGTGGTTTCCACCATACTTTAATGAAGAAAACAGTGATTGTTACACCAGCCTAATATAATTCAGTATAGATGTAATTTCTTTCAATTATTTTTTATTGTGAAAGTAGTATGTGCTCACTACAGAAAATCTGCTTAGAAGAGTAGAAAAAATGAAGTCAAAATTGCATGTATTCCAGAGACAACTTCTGGTAACATTTTGGCATGTTTCTTAACAGCAGCCCACCCATTTAATGGCACATAACAAGTGAATACTAGCTTCTTGCCTCTCACTGAACTGTCACTCAGCTGGCTCTGTGGAAGGTCAAGACCCTTATATTTTAATTCTAAGAAAGTAAAGGAATCAAGAATGGCTACTCCATAGGTGAAGCAGCCCCTTATGTTTTAATTCTAAACACAAATTTATTTGCTTGAGTATCCTAGAATATAATGGCCACCTGCATATTGTCTTTTTATTTTGATAGTACCAATTTAAACATAACATGTAGGTGATAAGTGCATTCTGAAACTATGACTGTAATGATACTATTGACCTTATTTTCCTGAGTAAGGAGATTGAGACTCGACATTTTTGCTCAGTTCTCTAAAAAACAAAGAAGAAAAACACAGGAAGAAGATTCAAAGGTGCATTAGTACAGCGAACTCTTCACTAAGGGCAGCTACCTTGAGGAGAGCAGACTACGTCTTGCATACCAGGTATTTCTGGCGCAGTGAGTAAACCCTTGACCTATGTGTTCACTTTCCTTTGCACTCCCAAGGAGGCTGGATATGATTAGTCAACTAAAAATTAAATCTGATGAGCACTCCATATAAAGAAATCACCCTCTTCGCTTTTTTTTTTTTTTTTTTTCCCTTGAGACAGTGTCTTGCTCTGTTGTATAGGCTGGAGTGCAGTGGTGTGATCTCGGCTCACTGCTACATCTGCCTCCTGGGTTCAAGCAATTCTCCTGCCTTAGCTTCCCGAATAGCTGGGATTACAGGCGTGCGCCACCACACCCTGCTAATTTTTGTATTTTTAGTGGAGACAGGGTTTCACCATCTTGGCCAGGCTAGTCTTGAACTCCCGGCCTCTAGTGATCTGCCTGTCTCAGCCTCCCAAAGTGCTGGGGTTACAGGCGTGAGCCAGTGTGCCCGGCCTTCCTTTTCGCTTTTTTATTGACTTGTTATCTTTTTATGTTGACTCTGACTCTACATGTTTGTTATACATCAGAATTAAAGAAAAACGTTTCTTTGGGTAGAAAACACTTAGACTGGAAAGGAAGCATGAGTGTGTTGGCGGGCACTGGCGTCACTGCCTGCGAATGCTGTTGGTATGGCTGACTCTATTCTTGACATAACAGAAGTTGGTAAAAGGCCTTGGAGCAAAAAATGAAATCTTACCCAAGCAGATGAAACACCTGAAAATCAATAGGAAAAGATGAAACTGTTCCTAAGAAGAGATTGGGGGAACTCTGAAGAAAATGTCAAACTCCCAACAATGCTATAATGGCCACATGGTTGTGTTTCTTTTAAAAATCCTCAATGCAGGCACAGTTTGCTTCAGTTCACAACAACTCAAGTGTGCAGGTTACCATTGTCCAGCACCCCTCTGTTTTCTAAATTGCCCCCCACTTCCTGCTCATTCCATGTGGTTCTGGGAGGACCACCAATTCCAATTCCTCTTCCACCCTCTGCCTAAGGAGTGGGCACATGGCCAGTCTGGCCCATCTTGGCACTCCATAGCCATGGATAAGGTCATTGGTTCGAAGAATGGGTGTACGACCAAGTAAAGCCAATAAAATCATCTTTATGGGATTGGAACTGGATGCTGGGAGACAGTGCCTCTGTTTCTATCTCTGGGATCATAAGCGCAAAGGTACATAAGAGCTTGGAGCTTCTGGGGGCTATTTTGCAGTTGAATGGAGAAAACTTGGCTGAATGGGAAAGAAAAGAAGGAGGAAAGGAAAACCAGAGTAAGGTCATGATGGCAATATTTGAACGCCTGGATCCAATTATGCCAGAGCCAGTACTGGCCTAACTTGATTTCCAGTTACAGGAGTCAATATATGCTCTTTTGTGCTTAGGCTACTTTGATGTAGGTTTCTGTCACTTGGAAACAAAGCCCTACAAAGTCTTTTGACCCTCATTTTGTACATGTGGAGAAACTAAACCCTGGAGAGTGTTGGCCAAGATTAGACAATGCCAACGGATTAATCAGTGTACTAAAAATAACCCCAGAATCACGGGGTTGGGGAACCCCTTTCCACACCCCAGCCATGTGATCTCTAACCCTGTCTGATCAGCATGAACAGTGTCAGTCTTTGTCTGAGCACTGGAATCTCTGGATGCCAAAATGATCCTGGACTCCCCAAGTACAAACACCTTCTTTTCAAGTCTACCACTGTGCTTTACTTTCTCCCTTTTGTATTTCTTTTTTTTTTTTTCTCTTTAAGGAAAAAATACGGAATTTATTTTTAAGATCATCTTAAAGATCCCAAGGGCAGGAAGTATAACTGGGCCATCCAAATGTCTAGACAGCCATTGGAAAATCAGGAATCTTTATTACTCTCTGTGTCTCTTGGGGGCTACATGGCTTCTTAACTTTTGCTTTTCTCTGTTCTTCTTCCTTCCTCTCCCTGTCTATGGACCTTCTCATCTTTGATACTCATGTCTTCCCCAGAACCCGGGTTACCCAACTGCCCAGTTCATGCATCCTAAAGGAGAGAAAATATAATAAATTTCTCAACCCTCAAAAGTTTACAGCTGAGAAAAACTTCATGTAACTAAAGATAGATTAATAAGAGAAAAGCAAGTTTTATTTAAACACACACAGTGTGCATCGCACAGGAGGAACCTCGGTTCAGGGCTATCTTTCGAGGCAATGGCTTGCAGTTCAGCCTCAAATCGTATTTCAACAAAGAGCCGTAACTCTTAGAGGAGTGACAAGACAAAGGAGAGTCTCTCAAAGGTGGGAAAACTGTGGGAAGGTAGCATAGTTTGCTCCCAGATTTCCCTGGTCCTATGGTGCTGTCTCTGGGCTGATGAGCCAGCGGGAATTTACATCTCTGTCTTTAGGCAGGAAAGGGGCAGAGGAGGTGGAGAGGACTTTCATCTTTGTGATTTCACTGTCCTATCATCAGGCAAGCAGAAGGAAGGGCAGAGTGTCCCCCTGCATTTTAACTTCGTTACACTCAACAATCCTCAGTATTTTAAAGAAAAATATTTTAGTTTCCTTCAATCCAAACAGAAATCCCATCAGTTCATTTAGATCAGTTGCTCTCGGACATTTTGATCACAGGACACCTTTATCCTCAGAAATTGTTGAGGAACCCAAAGACCTTTTGTTTACATGAGTTATTTTTATCAAGATTTACCATATTCAAAATTTAACCTAAAATTTTTTTTAAAGATTTACTTGTTAATTTATTTGATGATAGCAACAAGCCAACTACATGTAACAAAATTTTTCTTTTAGAATTTTTTTTTCTCACTCTGTCACCTAGGCTGGAGTGCAGTGATGCAATCTCAGTTCACTACAGCCTCCGCTTCCTGGGTTCAAACGATTCTCCTGCCTCAGCCTCCCAAGTAGCTGGGACTACAGGCGCCTGCCACCATGCCTGGCTAATTTTTTTGTATTTTTAGTAGAGACGGGGTTTCACCATGTTGGCCAGGCTGGTCTTGAACTTCTGACTTTAGGTGATCTGCCTGCCTTGGCCTCCCAAAGTGCTGGGATTATAGGCGTGAGTCATGGTGCCCAGCCAACATGTTAACAGAAATATTTTTATGAAAATAATGATATTTTCCAAAGCAAATGACTTAAAGAATAGAATTGTTTTAAATCTTTGCAAATATCTTTAATATCAAACTTACTAAAAGATGGCTGGGACTTCTGCTTTAAAATAAGATAGAATAACAGGAACTGGATTTACCCTCCTGCTTGAAACAGCTAAGAAACTGGACAAAATGGGCCAAGTGCAGTGGCTCACACCTGTAATCCCAACACTTTGGGAGGCCAAGGTGGGCAGATCACAAGGTCAGGAGTTTGAGACCAGCCTGGCCAACATGGTGAAACCCCATCTCTATGTTAAAAAAAAAAAAAAAAAAATGGGGTGTTTTAGCTGGATGTGGTGGTGGGCGCCTGTAATCCCAGCTACTCAGGAGGCTGAGGCAGGAGAATCACTTGAAACCAGAAGGCAGAGGTTGCAGGTAGCCGAGATCATGCCATTGCACTCCAGCCTGGGCAACAAGAGTGAAACTCCGTTTCAAAAAAAAAAAAAAAAGAAAGAAAAGAAAAGAAATTTATGAAATATGAAATAATAGTTCTTAAGACATTAGGAAACGAAGGCTAGTGATTTCTGGAGAGATGGAGAACAAACAAGAAGAACTGTACTATTGTCTTGAGAGAGTTCCCAGGCAGCAGTGCCAGGAAAGAAAGCAGTAAAGCTCTGAGGTCTTCCTGAGCTGAGGCGATAAAGCTGGGCATGCAGGTGGGTCAAACTGGATAGAGAACCCAGGAAGAATACCAAAAAAGAAGAGCACTCAACAGAGAGAAAATTCCCAAGATCTCAGAGGACACCTCTCAAATATTCAGCTGAGAACTGGTCAGTGAATGCATGAAAATAAACTAACCAAAGTTAATGAAATAATAACCTGAAAAGATTAGGAAGGGCATACAATGTTGAAAATAGTGTCTCTTTCCACCAGCCAGAATGGAAAACCTCATAATGGAAGAGCAGGTAGAGTACTCAGAAGAGTGTGCCTCAATTGTAGAGAAAAAATTAACCCAAAACTAACCTAAACATCATCTGGTCCTGCTTTAAAAAGCTTACAAAGCAAGATCCCAAAAGATCAACTGTTTCCAAGTAATTTAATTATTTCCCAGAACAAAGTTTAAGGATATTTATGGGAATACAAAAATACCCCACACAGGGCCAGGTGCAGTGACTCACACCTATAATCCCAGCACTTTGGGAGGGCAAGGTGGGAGGATTGCTTGAGCCAAGAGTTCAAGACTAGCCTGGGCAACATAGCAAGACCCCATTTCTACTAAAAAATGTTTTAAAAACCAGCCAGGCATGGTGGCATGTTCCTGTAGTCCCAGCGAGTTGGAAGCCTGAGGCAAAAATATCACTTGCTCCAGGAGGTTGAGGCTGCAGTAGCTGTGATCGTGCCACTGCACTCCAGCTTGGGCAACAGAGACCCTATCTCAAAAAAAAAAAAAAAAAAAAAAAAAAAAAACCCCCAAAAAAAAAAAAATCAAAAATTTCGGCACCCAAAAAAAAATCAAAAAAAAAAAAAAATACAGCACCTAACAAAATAAAATTCACAATGTCTGGCATCCAATAAATAATCACCAATACAAAAAAGCAGAAAATATAACATAAAATGAGGAGGAAAATCAGTCAATTGAAACTGAACCAGAAATGACACAGATAACAGAATTTATAGAAAAGAATATTAAAATGGTTTATTTTATTATTGTTGTTGTTATTATTATTATTATTATTATTATTATTATTATTATTTGAGATGGGGTCTTGCTCCCATCTTGCAGGCTGGAGTGCAGTAGCACAATCTCAGCTCACTGCAACCTCCACCTCCTAGGTTCGGGCAATTCTCCCGCGTCAGCCTCCTGCGTAGCTGGGATTATAGGCAGGCACCACAACGCACGACTGATTTTTGTATTTTTAGTAGAGATAGGGTTTCACCATGTTGGCCAGGCTTGTCTCAAACTCCTGACCTCAGGTGATCCACCCTCGTCAGCCTCCCAAAGTGTTAGCATTACAGATGTGAGCCACCACTCCTGGCCTAAAATAGTTTATTCTAACTGCATTCCATATATTCAAGGAACAAGCTAAAAGATTGAGCAGGTTAAGTAGAGACACAGCTTTATGAGGAAGACTGAACTTGAAATTCTAGAGATGAACACTACAATGGAAATACACTAACTCGGGATCAGCAGCAAATTAGACACTGAAGAAGAAAAGACTGGTAAACTTGAAGATATCACCACTGAAGCCATACAAAATGAAACAAGCAGAGATAAAAAGAATGAAAAGAAGCAAACAGAACATCGGAGTGAGATGCAGAAGAGCTTTGATAAATGCCTTTGGAGTCTCTGAAGCAGATAAGTGACAGAAAAAAATTTAAATAAATGATGGCCAAGATTTTAATAAAATCAAATTTAGTAAAAACTATAAACTCATATATCTAAGAATCTCAATGAATCCCAAGCACAGGAAACATAAAACTGTGGAGTCTTGATAAGTAAACAACAATGAGGAAGGGGCCCCAGGGGTGGGGAGAACAGCTCTTCTGAGAGGTGGCTTACCACAAACAACCTGCTGGCACAGCGTCCTGTTTCCAAACACCTCACTCTGCAAGGAGCTCCTTCAGCACAAACCTATAAAACTTCCCTCCAGCCCCCGCCTCGTGGTAGACAGCCCCTTCTCTGCTGTGCTGCCCACTGCACTCTTGCAATGTATCTTTGTACTTTCTATAATAAATCTGCCTTTCTTTACCACTACTGTCTTGGTAAATTCTTTTACTATCCACGATGCCAGCCCCAGCCAGTCACACCTACGACAAAAACTACCCCAACTTACTTCATATTCAAATAGCTTAAAACCAGTTTTAAAGAAAAAAAAAATCTTAAAAGTAACGAGGGGGGAAAAACCCCCACATTATATATAGAGGAATGAAAATAAGTATGACAGTGGATTTTTTTTTTCTTTTTTTTGAAACAGGTCTTGCTCTGTCACCCAGGCTGGAGTGCAGTGGTACGGTCACAGCTTACTGTAGCCTTGACCTCCCAGGCTAAAGCGATCCTCCCACCTCAGTTTCCTGAGTAGCTGGAACTACAAGTGTATGCCACCATGCCTGGCTAATCTTTTTTTAAATCTTTTATACAGACAGAGTCTCACCGTGTTGCCCAGGCTGGCCTCAAACTCCTAGGCTCAAGCAATGAATCCTCCTGCCTCAGCCTCCCAAAGTGTTGGGGTTATAGGCATGAGCCATGGTACCCAGACTGACAGTGGATTTCTTGTCATGAATAGTACAAGGTAAAAAAAAAAAAAAAAAA
>NW_016807158.1:1214103-1217645 GCF_001698545.2 Rhinopithecus bieti | reverse complement strand
TTTTTTGACAGAGTCCTACTCTGTCATCCAGGATGAAGTGCAGTGGCTCGATCTCTGCTCACTGCAACCTGTGCCTCCCAGGTTCAAGTGATTCTCATGCCTCAGTCTCCTGAGTAACTGGGATTACACATGCACACCAGCGTGCCTGGCCAATTTTTGTATTTTTAGTAGAGACAGAGTTTTGCCGTGTTGCCCAGTTGTCCAGGCAGGTCTTGAACTCCTGGCTTCAAGTGATCCATCCACCTCGGCCTCCCAAGTGCTGGGATTACAGCCATGAGCCACTGCACCCAGCCTCCAAACTGTAAATCTTAGTTCATTAAAAAATTCTTCAAAAGTAAGATCAAAATAAAATAAAGACTTTTCCAGAGAGACAAAAGCTGAATGAATTTGTCACCAGCAGATCTGCATTAAAAGAAACATTAAAGAAAGTGCTTCAAGCAAAATCAAAAGAACAATAGCTAGAAATCTAGAGCTACACAAACGGATGAAACAGTCCAGACTAGTAATTATGTCAATCAGTATAGTCTTTTAAATCATTTAAATATCTTGAAACAATAATAAATTATTTAAAGATAATTACAATGTAGTGTGGCATTTATAACATATGTGGAAGTAATACACATGACAATAGCACAAATGCTCAGAAGCTAGAAATGCAAGTGTATTATAAAATTCTTTTACTATAAGTGAAGTGGTATAACATCAATTGAAAGTAGAATATGGTAAATTTAAGGTGTATTATATAAATCCTAAGGAAATCACTAAAACAAAACAAAACAAATAGCTATAGCTAATAAGCTAAGAAAAATGATAAAAGGGAATTATAAAAATGTTCAATCCAAAAGCAGGCAGAAAAAAGATAAAAGGGAACAAATAACTGATGAAACAAACACAAAACAAACACCAACATTGTATTTAATCCAGCCATGCCAATAATCACATTTCAAACCCAACCATATGAGTAATCACATTTTGGCCAGGTGTAGTGGCAGGTGGATCATTTGAGGCCAGGAGTTTGAGACCACCCTGGGCAATATGGTGAAAGTCTGTCTCTACTAAAAATACAAAAATTAGCCAAGTGTAGTGGTAAGCACCTGCAGTCACAGCGACTGGGAGGCTGAGGTGGGAGGATCACTTGAGCCCAGGAGGCAGACGCTGCAGTGAGCTGAGATCACGCCACTGCACTCTAGCCTGGACAACAGAGTGAAACTCTGCCTCAAAAAAAAAAAAAAAAAAAAAATCACATATTATATAAATCATCTAAACATTCCAGTTAAACGGCAGAGATTGAGAGACCGAATTTAAAAAGCAAGACCAAACTATATCCTGGCTACAAAAATCACATTTTAAATATGAAGATACAAGTTCGCTAAAAGTAAAAGGGTGGAATAACATATACCATGAAAACACTAAAGAAAGCTGGAGTGGCTACATTAATATTAGACAAAGCCAATTTCAGACTAGAGAATACTATCAGGGATACAGAGGGTCATTTCATAATGAAAAAGACATAAACTCCTCAAGAGTTCATAACAATACTAAACATATATGTACCTAATAAGGATCTCAAAATAAAGTAAAATTGATAGAACTAAAAGAAAACAGACACATTCACAAATATAGTTGGAGATGTCAATATCCCTTCCTTAACAATTGATGAGAAAAGTAGACAGATAATTAGTAAGTATACGGAAAACATAAATAACACTGTCAACCAACTTGACCTAATTGACATTTATTTTATATTTCACCAAATAAGGGCAGAATACACATTCTTTCTAAGTGTACATAGATCACTTACCAAGACAGGTCATATTCATGGACATAAAACAATTCTCAATAATTTAAAAGGATTTGACTCATACAAAACATGTTCTCTGACCACAGTGAAATTGAGCTAGAAATCAACAACAGAAAGATTATCTCAAATGTTTGGAAATCCCTAAGTACTTGGAAATTAAAGTCGGGTGCAGTGGCTTACCTCTGTAATCCCAGCACTTTGGGAGGCCAGGGTGGGCAGATCACTTGAGGTCAGGAGTTTGAGACCAGCCTGGACAACACAGTGAAACCCTGTCTCCACTAAAAATACAAAAATTAGCCAGATGCAGTGGTGGGCATCTGTAGTCCCAGCTACTCAGGAGGCTGAGGCAGGAGGATCACTTGAACTTGGGAGGCGGAGGTTGCAGTGAGCCCAGATCACGCTACCACACTCCAGCCTCCAGCCTGGGCAACAGAGTAAGACACCATCTAAAACAAAACAAAACAAACAAACAAAAAACATATTTGTAAATAACCGATGTTTCAGAAAATAAAAGGGAAATTAGAAAGTATTTTGCATTACATGAAATTAAAAACAAATCATATGTAAATTTGTGCAATGAAGCTAAAGCAGTGTTTAGTAAATATTTTTAGCATTATATGCCTATATTAGAAAAGAAGAAAGGTTTCAACTCACTGACTCCAGCTGCCACTTTACAAAACTTGAGGGGAAAAAGCAGAAGAATAGAACCAAATATGAGAATGTCAATCAATGAAATAGAAAATAAAAAGCAACAGAGAAAAATCAGTAAAATCAAAAGATGGTTTTCAGAAAATTACAATGAAATTTATGGAACTCTAGCCAGACTAAAGAGGTGGCAATGAGAATATATAAATTTCCAGTATTAGGTATGAGGGAGGTGACATCACTATAGATTCCACAGACAATAGAAAGACAATCAGGGTGCTGGGCATGATGGTTCACAATTGTAACCCACCATTTGGGGAGGCTGAAGTGGGAGGATCACTTGAGGCTAGGAGTTTGAGACCAGCCTGGGCAACATAGCAAGACCCCATCTCTATAAAAAATAAACCAGGCATGGTGTTGTGCACCTGTAGTCCCAGCTACTCAGAAAGCTGAGGCAGGAGGATGGCTTGAGCCCAGGAATTTGAGGCTGCAGTGAGCTATGATAGCATCACCGCACTCCAGACTGAGACCCTATCTCTTTAAAAGAAAAGTTAAAGAAGAAAGATAAAAGGGAAATTTTAAAAATGTTATGCCACTTTGGTGGTTTGAAAGACAACCCACCAAAGCTTTCAACGAGAAATTCCTTGAAAGTCACAAGCTCCCCAAAATCACTTTCATTAAATACATTGAATTTGTAGCTACAAAACTTTCCTACAAGGAATCAAAACCCAGATGGTTTCACTGGGGAATTCTGCCAAACATTTAAGGAAGAAATAATGTGACTCTACACAAGTCCTCTCAAGAAAAAATGAAGAGGTGGGAAAAATTCCCAACTCACTTTATGAAACCAGCATGCCAAAACTAGACAAGTTATAATGGGAAAAGAAAACTACAATCTAGTATTTCTCATGAACATAGACATGAAAATTCTTGACAAAATTTTAACAAATTGAATACATCAATATAAACAAAAGGATGACACACAACCAACTGGGCTTTATCCCAAGAACGCAAGGTTGGTTTTAACATTCAAGATTCAAACAATGTAATTCACCATATTAATGAACTAAAAAAAAAAAAAAAAAAAAAAAAAAAA
>NW_016807158.1:1201655-1213859 GCF_001698545.2 Rhinopithecus bieti | reverse complement strand
TACACACAATCATCTCAATAAATGCAAACTTTTTAAAATAAAATCCAACACCAGTTCTTGATAAATACTCAGATAATGAGAAATAGATGGCAACTTCCTCATTCTGATAATGTCCATCCATAAAAAAGTTATAGCTAATGTTGTATGTAATAGTGAAAAAGAATGTTTTCCCTCTAACGTCAGAAACAAGGTGACTGTTCTCACCACTTCTATGTGACATTGTACTGGAAGTTCTAGTCAGTGCAATCAAGAACGAATAAGAAACAAAAGTCATACAGGTTGAAAAGGAAGAAGAAAAACTATCTTTAATCACAAACAACACGTTTGCTTTATAGAAAATCCAGTGGAATCTACAACAACAACAGAAACCATTTATAATTCTTAAGTGAGTTTAGCCAGGTTGCCAAACACATGACTAATAAACAGAAATCAATTGTATTTTATGTACCAGCAAAATGTTTGAAAATTGGAAACTGAAACTTTTAACATGCCATTTACAATAGCATCCAAAAATGAAATATGTAAGGATAAATCTGACAAAAAATGTGTAAGACCTGCCTGTATATTAACGCTATAAGACATTGCTGAAAGAAATTAAAGAACTAAATGAATTAAGAGATAGAATGTGTTTACAGATTGAATGACTCAATATTGTACAGATATCAATTCTACCCAAATTGATCTATAGATTCAGAATCCTAATAAGGTTTTTGTTGTAGAAATTGACAAGTTGATTTTAAAATTTATAGAGAAATGCAAAAGACTTGGAATAGGCAACAACTGTGAAAAAAGAATAAACTTGGAGGACTTTAAATACCTGAGTTCAAGAACTACAGTAATCAGTAGAGTATGGCACCGACATAAAGATAAACAGAGCAACAGGACAGAAGAGAGAATCCTGAAACAGATCCACACATACGGACAACTAATTTTTGACAAAAGAGCAAAGGCAATTTGGTGGAGAAAGGGTTACCTTTTCAACAGTGGTTCATGCCTGTAATCCCTGTACTTTGAGAGGCCAAGGTAGGAGGATCACTTGAGCCCAGGGTTTGAAACCAGCCTGGGCAAGCAGGTGAGATGCAGTCTCTATAAAACAATTTAAAAAATTAGCCAGGTATAATGGCACACGCCTGTGGTCTTAGTTACTTGGGAGGCTGAGGCAGGAGGATTGCTTGAGCCAGGGAAGTCGAGGCTGCTGTGAGTCACGATCACGTCACTGCACTGCAGCCTGGGTGACAGAGCAAGACCCTGTCTCAAAAATAAAATAATAAAATAAAGAGGTTGGCCATACCAAGCACTAGTGAACATACGGAGCAACTGGAGGCTTAATACACTGATGCTGGGAATGTAAAATGGTGTCATCATTTTAGAAAACGGTTTAATAGTTCCTCAAAAAATTAAACAGACACTTACTGTATGGTCATTTTACTGCTAAGTATTTACCAAGAGAAATAAAAGCTTATGTCTATACAAAGTCTTATATACGAATGTTCATAACAGCTTTATTTGTAATAGCCCCAGTGAGACATGTAAATGTTTATGAAAAGGTGAATGAATAAACCAAATGTGATATATATCACAATATACGTATTTCACCCAGGCTGGAGTGCAATGGTACAATCATAGTTCACTGTTACTCTGATTCCTGGATTCAAAAGATCCTCCTACCTCAGCCTCCCAAGTAGCTGGGACTACAGGGCATGCCACCACATCGATCTAATTTCATTTTTTTGTAGAGACAGGGTATTGCTACATTGCCCAGCCTGATCTTGAACTACTGGCCTCAAGCAATCCTCCTGCCTTGGCCTTCTAAAGTGCTGGGATACAGGTGTGAGCCACCCCTCCTGGCCTGATATATTAATACAATGGAATATTATGCACTAATATACCAGGAATGGACTATTGATATATGCTACAATGTGGATGAATACCAAAATAATTATGCTAAATGTAAAAATCCTGACAAACACGAATTTAATATAATATAATATATATAAACTTCTAAACTAACTTATGACAGAAAGCAGATTAGTATTTGTCTGGATATGCGAGGATGTCCAGAGCTACAAGAGTGAGTGGATACAGCGGGGCATGGGGAAACCTACGGAGACGATGTTGAGGTTTTATTGCATATATATGTCAACATTTACCAAACTGTACACTTTAAATATGCGCAGTTTATGTTCATTATACTGTGCTTCCAAAAAGACATTAGCAAAGAAATAAATGGCTATGTTCTTATTGTGTTTCCTCATTCAGTTGGTTTTGATCTGTTGTTTTAAAGCACATGAAGAAAACCCAGCCTCACACAGATATGTTGTTAGAAAGGAAAAATATTTTATTAGCCCCTTCCGATAACTGTGGATGTTCTTTTATGCTATACCAAAACTTGACACGTGGTAGGTTAAGTCATTGGGTGGAATCTAAAACCATACAATATACTTTTTATTCTGTTACATTAAAATACATTGTTTCATACTACACTTTGATGGGTCTTTTACCTATATGTGATTTTAACCTTGCAGACCCCTGAAAGAGTCTTGGAAAACTCCCAGAGATCCCTGAACCACACTTAGACAATCCCTGATTTAGATTATTCCATTTTTTAAAGTTTTCTCTTCTAAGGATTAAATTATCAAGCCAGGCACGGTGGCTCACACCTGTAATCCCAGCACTTTGAGAGGCCGAGACAGACAGATCATGAGGTCAGGAGATCGAGACCATCCTGGCCAACACGGTGAAACCCCATCTCTACTAAAAATACAAAAATTAGTTGGGCGTGGTGGTGCGTGCCTGTAATCAAGAGGCTGAGGCAGGAGAATTGCTTGAACCAGGGAGTCAGAGGTTGCAGTGAGCAGAGATCATGCCACTGCATTCCAGCCTAGGTGACAGAGTGAGACTCCACCTCAAAAATAAATAAGTAAATAAATAAATAATCAACTGAAGTGTAGGCAGCTCTCTTCACTGAGCTCAGACCATGCAGAAGGGACGAAGGGAGGAAGGCAGGCTTTGTGTTGATTTAAGGACTAGATATGGTAGGTAGTTTGGATCACTTCCATTTCAGCACCCAACTGCTACTTTCTTCTTTTTAACACTCTCTTGAAACAAAGTTCCTAAAAGACTTGCTGCTGTAACTGTGTGCCACATATGAGCACTCAAGGAAGCAGGGTTAAATGTCACTGACACCACTCAGCTGACACATTCTGTTGGAACACAGTATCTATCTTAAGTCCCTGAGGAAGGAACAGCATTATTTCCGTTTACTGTCAGCATGTAACTAGGATCACCAGTGTATTAGTCCATTTTCACACTGCTATAAAGATACTAGCTGAGACTGGGTAATTTATAAAGGAAAGAGGTTTCATTGACTCACAGTTCTGCATGGCTGGGGAGGTCTCAGGAAACTTACAATCATGGTGGAATGGTAGCAGGCCCATCTTACATGATAGGAGGCAAAAACCCCGGGGGAAACTGCCATTTATAAAACCATCGGATCTCGTGAGAACTTCCTCACCATCAGGAGAACAGCATGGGGGAGCCATCCCCATGATCCAGTCACTTCCCACCAGGTCTCTCCCTCAACACCTTGGGATTATAATTCAAGATGAGAGTTGGGTGGGTACACAAAGCCTGGCTATATCAACCAGGGTCTCTGGGCCTAAGAAGTGTCAAAATAAAAGGAAAATACTGCTACATTATTTAGGGCACAAAACTTTTAAGATGTCAACATAACAGAAATATTTGTCCCAGCCTCCTCAATCATTGTACCCACTGACAATGCCTTCATCATTTGTCCCAAAATGTTTCTGATCAATGTTTTAATAATGACAATTCTGACTCGCCAAGAATAGCTTTGGGGCTTAAAAAAAACAAAGTTTTCTCAGACAAATTGAATTGGAATCTCTGGGGGTGGGGCAGAGTTGTTAGTATGGCTTTAAAGATAACCTAAGTCATTCTGAAAGGCAGCCAGCATTAAGCCCATCATGAAGACATCATACTCTAAGCAAACCTCTCATCTCTTTCTGATGTTCTCCTTTACCCTCCACTCAATGAGTACCTATGTTCAAAGACCTACACTACGTGTTTTGGAATATAGAAAAATGGGCCTGACACAGTGGCTCACACCTATAATCCCAACATTTTGGGAAGCCAAGGCAGCAGGATCACTTGAGCCCAGGAGTTCAAGACCAGTCTGGACAACATAGGGAGGCCCGTCTCTACATAAAATTAAAAAATTAGTCAGGCATGGTGGCACACACCTGTGGTCCCAGCTACTTGGAAGGCTGAGGTGGGAGAATAGCTTGAGCCTGGGAGGTGGAGGCTGCAGTGAGCCATGATCACACCACTGCACTCCAGCCTGGGCAACACAGACAGACCCTGTCTCAAAAATAAAAAATAAATAATAAAAATAAAAATGGTAAGACATAAGACTTTGTTTTGATGAGCATCTTACAACCTTGCTACATAAATGTTATGCACCACTGGAGTGGCAAAGTTAGGCTGGCTTAAATTATATATCTACTTAGCAATTTTATAAGATGTGTGAAGAGGACAGAAAAACTAAATTGGAAAGAGAAGGCCAAGCTAAACAAGACACAAAGAGCCAAAGGCAGAGGTTTTGTCACCAGCTCGCAGGGTGGCACTCAGAGTCTAGTACCTGGTGGGGACGGCAGCACAGAGGGAAAAATGAAATGGAAATCAGTCAAGGGTCCTGTGTCCCAATCCTGGGATTCACTGTTTAGAAAGAGACAAGGCTGTAGAGAATAAGAAGAGAATTGCTGCCAAGAGCTACATTTTAGAGCTGGGTAGAAGATCAACAGGAGAAGAAACTTCTGTTCCCAGAGTTTTAAAACAAGGGCCTACTAATGAGATATAGTCTGATTAACTCCTGGTGGAACGGCTGAACTAAGACAGGCTGATTTCCAGGAATTAGGAGAACCTGAAACTGCAGAGGGTCACGCCTGAACACCAAGGTCCTGCTTAAAAGTGCGATTGCTTAATCCTCCCAACCCAAAACAAGTGAAAACTCACTCAGGGAGCAGTGCAAAAGCCTAATTTGCTAAGGTGATGGGGCATGGTAAGAAACAAAAGCGTCCTAAATTACCTATCCCACAAAAAAATAGACCTCCTCAAATTAGGACAACTGATGAAAACCGTCTGCTAGAATAACGGGGTAGCTGAATTCCTCCACAAGAAAAACCTTTTAATTTCCTTTTAGAAACAAAATTTAAAATACAAAACAATTAGTTGAGCATGGTGGCAGGCGCCTGTATTCCCAGCTACTCCGGAGGCTGAGGCAGGAGAATCGCTTGAACACCTAGGCAGAAGCTGCAGTGAGCCGAGATCGTGCCATTGCACTCCAGCCAGTGCAACAGAGAGAGATTCCGTCTCCAAAAAAAAAAAAAAGGAAACAAAATTTAAATTAAATGTTTACATTAGGAAATTATGACCACAGTTCTACTTTCTGAGAATAAAAGAATTCTTAATTCTACTGCTTATTAGCAATAAAGAACATTTGAAGGAAAAATGTCTCTGACGGTTCAAACAGGATGATTAGATCAAGTAATTCTAATTCTGTCCTATATTTACTCAGCTAGAGGTTAAATGGCTACTCCAGTTCACACCCAGGAAACCTGTCTGAATGCAAAGGTACAAACTTAGGTTCCTTATATTTAGAGCAGGACCTTCCTTCTATGCATAGTCAATTGACATGAAAAACATACCATTTTAAAAAAATGCGATTTTCAGGATCACCTGCTATGTGGCAAAAGCATATGTAGAATCACAATGTTGAGTAGGACCTGAATGCATCCACTAAGCCAATTCTTCCTTGCAAGCAGGTGAACTTCAAAACTGCCTAAGGCGTCATCAGGGTTGGAGAATCCACAGCATTCTATTAATGCTTCCTGTTGGCCGGGTGCGGTGGCTCACGCCTGTAATCCCAACACTTTGGGAGGCTGAGGCAAGTGGATCACGAGGTCAGGAGATCGAGCCCATCCTGGCCAACATGGTGAAACCCCCGTCTCTACTAAAAATACAAAAATTAGCTGGGCGTGGTGGCGGCGCCTGTAATCCCAGCTACCCAGGAAGCTGAGGCACGAGAATCACTTGAACCCAGGAAGCAGAGGTTGCAGTGAGCCGAGATCGCACCACCGCACTCCAGTCTGGCAACACAGAGAGACTCCGTCTCAAAAAAAACAAAACAAAACAAAACAAAAACAAGAAACACTCTATGTTGAGGGAGTAATTGATAGGTTTTTTTGGCTAGCCCAGATCTTACAAGCCAAATGACCATGTGTTGTTGCAAATCCTAGGGTTAATGAAGAACAGCTGGTCAAGTCTTTGCCCTAAACACAAAGTAGGTTTTCTATTTAAAAAATTTTCCATATTGAGTAATCCAAGTGTTTTCTCCTAAAGCCTTTATATTTCATCCTTTTAACAACTTAGATTTCTTTCTTTAGACAACTTTGGTTTCTCCAAGTTCATTTTCTAGTTGGTCTTGTTTACTGAGATCACTTTGAATTGTCCAAAGGGGAGCCAAATAAAAATGATAATACTAATAATCAGCAGTTATTGTAGGATTACTATGTGTCAAACTCTGAACTAAGCACTTTGTCTAAGTGGCACAATAATTTGCTATTGGAAGAGAGTCAAAAGAATGAACAATGTCTTCCTTTCCCCCATTCCAAGATGACCAGAAGATAGTCATACAATCCTGTTTTGAGACCAATTCCCTCCCCTCTAGGGTATTATTGCCTTGGAGTTTCTAGACTGAAAACAGAAGTTGTCAAGTCCCTGAGGACAACTACTCACCCAGGCTTTGGTTTGGAAGTCTGGTGAACTGAGAAGAGGTGACGGAGACTGAGGAGGTGGGAGTTGCTGGTAGAGGCGCTCCTCCTCAAGACAGGTTGCAGGTGTGCCTAATGGAGCATGGCTAGGAGGTGTGTGTGGAAGGATTCTGGGATCTTGAGGTGAGGATCTTGAGGCTGAGCCTGGGGTCAGCAGGGAGGACGTGAGGAGCATTGCTGAGTGGGCTGCAGCATCCACACCCAGCTGGCACAGGGGGAGTCGGCTGGACACCAGAAAGCACAGGACAGAAGTACAGGTGCCACCAGAGAACAAAGAGCAACCCAATTCCATGTTTTTCAGGTATTAGCTGAAGCCCTGGGCTTTTGTGCCAATCGAGAAGGGAGGGGCTCCTCCACACGTAACACGTTGATTCTTTTTTTGATTTTTTTTTTTTAATGACAGGGTCTTGCTCTTTTGCCCAGGCTGGAGTGCAGTGGCATAATCATATCTCACTGCCACCTCAAACTCCTGGGCTCAAGCAACCCTCCCATCTCAACCTCCCATGTAGCTGGGACCACAGGATGTGCCATGCCACCATACCTGGCTAATTTTTACATTTTTCATAGGGACAGGGTCTTGCTGTGTTGCTCAGGTTGGTCTCCAACTCCCAGCCTCCCAAAGTGCTGGGACTACAGGTGTGAGCCACTGTGCCCAGCCTGACTTCTTGATACCTTTTGAATGGTCCTCAAAGCCAGATTGAGGGAGTTGTTGTGGAACAAGTCCATGCCTGTTACACAGACATCTCTTCATTTCACACTCACAGGAACCTCATGAGGCTCCAGTATTGGTTGCTTCCTGTCTCATTTTACAGATGAGGATTACAAAGGTTAACTTGCCTGAGGCCACATACATGCTTCAAGGCAGTCCCAGCTCGGCCTGATTCCAGAGCCTGTGATCTTCACCATAGTGCAAGATAACTCGAGCTATTCTGTCAATTTTTAAAAAATGGTGTCACTTTGCAAGTAATTACAAATCAACTCTATCATTCAAAGGTGAAGAAACGCCAGGTGCAGTGACTCGCACCTGTAATCCCAGCACTTTGGGAGGCCAGTGCGGGAGGGTGGATCATTTGAGCTCAGGAGTTCTAGACCAGCCTGGGCAACAGGGGAAACCTCGTCTCTACAAAAAATACAAAAATTAGCCAGGCGTGGTGGCCTGTGCCTGTGGTCCCAGCTACTCAGGAGGTTGAGCGGGGAGGATCACTTGTGCCTGGGAGGCTTCAGTGAGCCATGATTCCGCCCCTGCACTCCAGCCTAGGCAACAGAATGAGACCATCTCTCAAAAGACAAATAAAAACAACACAAAGGTGGAGAAAGAAACTGAGGTCAACTTAATTATATATACCCTGTGCTATAGTTTGACCCCTCCAAATCTCATGTTGAAATCTGACTCCCAATATTGGAGTTGCGGCCAGTGAGGGGTGTTTAGGTCATAGGACAAATCATGAATGTCTTACTCATGATTTACTCTTCTCCACACAAATGTTTTGGTGCCATCCTCCTAGCAATGAGTTCTCACTCTATTAGTTCCCATGATAACTGGTTGTTAAAAAGAGCATGGCACCTCTCTCCCTACACTTACTTCCTCTCTCCCCATGTGATCTCTGTGCATGCTGGCTCTTCCCTTCCCTGTAGAGTGCAAGCAGTCAGAGACCCTCAGTAGAAGCAGATGCTGGTGCCAGGCTTCTTTTACAGCCTGCAGAACCATGAGCCAAATATATCTTTTAAAAATAAATTACCCAGTCTGAGATATTCCTAGATAGCAACACTAAATGGACTGAGACACTCTTGGATACAAACTTGTACCATGTCAATATTTTAGTTACATAAAAAAATTCTAGCATAGTGAATAGAACTCTTTATACTAAATTTTAAGTTTAGAAAATGACCAGTCCTGAAAACATAGTGAGACCCATCTCTACATAAAAATAAAAAATTAGCTGAGTATGGTGGTGCACACCTGTAGTCCCAGCTACTTGGGAGGCTGAAGTGGGAGGATCACTTCAGTCTACGAGGTTGAGGCTGCAGTGAGCCATGATTGCACCACTGCACTCCAGCCTGGGCAACAGAGCAAGCCCCTGCCTCAAAATATCAATCAATCAATCAATCTCAGTCTGGAGCTGTTTACTAAGTATCCTAGTGAAGATGGTGACATCTCAGTGTTGTACTCACCAAGCAACTAGGACATGCCAGGCACTGTGCTAGGCAGTCCTCATCTTGAAGATAAAATACAAATTTCTTGGCTCCACAAAGTCATCTTCCAGCACTATATTCTACTCTTGCCTACACATCATTTTCTCCAGCCATACTAAACTGTTCACATGTGATACAGTAAACTGAGTACCTTGCCTACTTTGTATCAGCTGCAAAGAAAGTAGGTCCAATTGGAAAAGGCAATTAGGTTTTATTCAGTGGCCAGGGAATAGAGAGGGGGAGCTCTTGCTCTAAAGGCCCCTTCTCCTGGAGCAATAGGAGTCAGGGGATTGCAAAGAGTTAGATGAGGGGCAGGGCGGGTATATAACATGCTCAGGGTGGAGTTCCAGACGCACAGGTGCAGTCCCCAAACATGATTCTTCATACATTGTATGTATACAACATGGTGGCCATCTTCATTTAGGGGCAGGGATTTTAGCATTGTAATGATATGGTAAAGGTCTAAAAGTAACTACCGTACAAGCTATTTCTCGGTTTCTCTGTTCCTGCCAGTTTTGGGCAATTTCTGTTACTTTCTTCTCCTTTCTCCATTATCACTACTTCCTTTTTATTTTATGGCTCTGCTCAATTCATGGTTTCTCTCGGGTTTCTGCTTTTCGAGCAACTCCTCCTGCTAACACTGTATCCTAAATTCAAATTTGCAGTAAGAGAGAATCTCACTGAGTCAGCAAGTCACCATGAAGGATACAGTGCATCTACTGAGCAAAGCTCTCATGCCAAAACCAACCCTATAGGCTACTTGCAGGCACATAAAATGGCGGGCTGCTTTAGAGCAAGGCACCAATCACTGACCACTGAGTTACGGCCCAGAGAGAAAAGTGATGCAACCCAGCGGGGCTTGGTGAACATGCAGAAACAATTTTCTGCTCTGTCCAGATGAAGGCTGAGAGTGTGGCAAGCCCTCACAGTGCCATCTAGTATACAAGGGTTCCACCCAACCTGTAAACCTGAAATAGTTCTCCCACACTCTAGGTACAATTATCTCTCATCAAAATCTAAATAACTTATAAAATCAGGAAAGGAAAAGATTAAAGGTGGACAGGGACAGAATCCTGGGGACTGAGGGAGAGTTGGGCTCAGAGAGCAACATCTTTTCAACAAAGTTGTAGTAGGGAGAAGATGGTAGAATTCATGCTTAATGATTTCTATCTTTTCAGTAAAGTTAGAGGAAACATACAGATGAGAGGAACTTGAGGGTGAGAAAGGAGGTTTAAAAAAGCCATCGTAGGCAGCATATAAATGGACATGAAATGGACTAAAAGGCACATTGCCAAATATAGGGCTGAGAGATTTCCGTTAGATCTTGATAAGCATGATTTCTAGAAAGTCAAGTTCGATGCTCTCCAGCAAGTCCAAGTATGAATAGTGAGCAGTCGACTTAAAAGTTGAGAAGCAGGTTGAAAATGAAAGGGCTCTAGGGTGCTGTTAGTGAGAGTATCCACATACAAATGAGCCAGAGATCTAATAACGAAGAGATATGAATGGAATGTGCATCTGAGAATTTAGCAAAATTGCTCATAATTGGATATACAGTAACAAGTAGGCTTGCAAAAAGAATGAGCCTTTCCGCCCACATTTTAGTGTGCCTGCTTAGGAAGAAAGGGAATTAAATGTCAACTTCTTGTAAAAGAATTTTTCTCATAGAGAAGAATGATAGTTTGTAAGAAGGATGACTCTTAATGGTTCTCATATTTGGTGGGGATGCATGTGATATCTTATGTAATATGAATGATTTAGCTTGGAAATTTTTGTTAATTGCCCTAGGCCATTACTTGTTTTTCTTGGTGAGAAAGGTGAAGAGAACCAATTTTCCTGCATAACCAACACATCAGTTCCTTGCTAGATGCTTTACATATGCTATCTCATTAATCCTCCTAATAGCCCTATAAGGTAGGTATTATTACTGTTAGTAATTTACAGCTGAGAAAACCAAAGCTCACAGAGGTTAATTTGCTCAAGACTAAAAGAAGCCTGATGCCAAAGCATATGTTCTTTCCACTAGGGCACACTGCAGAGTTGAACAGGGAGATGTCAAGATGAATTCTGACGTTTTCCTATTGCCAAGGTTTATTAGTTTGTATATGACCTCACTAAAAAATGGACAGATAATTTATCAATATCTTTGTTCTCCCCAGGGTATTCTTCCTATGATGAACAATTTTGATCAGTCAAGAAGTGTCAAATGCTTACACAAAGATATGATTATAGAATGTATACCTGCAAAAGGGATACAGAGAGTTTGGGTTCTATCATTAAGTAGTTGTGCAACCTTGGGCAAGTTTCTTAACCCCTTTTGGGGCCTGTTTTTTTCACGTGGTAAAATGGGGACTTTGGAATGAGTGGTGTCAAAGGTCCTATTCGACTCAAGTCACACATTAGGTAAATATATTGAGATTTTTCTGTGTATCAGGCACTGTTTCAGGTGCTGAGAATAGTGGTAAATACAGTTAATATCTCATGGAATTTACATTTGTCAACCTTAAATAATCAAAAGGGTTAGAATCCAGTAAATTGGCCAGGCGCAGTGGCTCACACCTATAATCTCAGCACATAGAAAGGCCAAGGCAGGCAGATCACCCAAGGTCAGGAGTCCAAGACCAGTCTGGCCAACATGGTGAAACCCCCATTTCTACTAAAAATACAAAAAATAACCAGACATGGTGGCACACACCTGTAATCCCAGCTATTTGGAAAGCTGAGGCATGAGAATCACTTGAATCTGGGAGGTGGAGGTTGCGGTGAGCTGAGATCGTGCCACTGAACTCCAGCCTATGTGATACAGTGAGACTCCATCTCAGGAAAAAAAAAAAAAGAATCTCAGTTTGAGTAAGTTTACTCAAGCACAAAGTTTGACAACAGCCCCTGGGGAAGCACATATTCCAAAGGATGGAAGTCAGTGTTCTGAAGTCTGGAAGTTTGGGATCATTTATATAGACAAAGTTTAGGGGAGCTTAACAGAATTTCTATATCTTTCTATAGAAGGTGTAATGCATAGTTCAATGATCTAATTAGCTGAGGTGGTCTTTTCTTTCTCTTAAAATGTGTATTTGGCCGGGCGCGGTGGCTCAAGCCTGTAATCCCAGCACTTTGGGAGGCCGAGACGGGCGGATCACGAGGTCAGGAGATCGAGACCATCCTGGCT
>NW_016807158.1:1163370-1199622 GCF_001698545.2 Rhinopithecus bieti | reverse complement strand
AAAAAAAAAAAAAAAAAAAAAAAAAAAAAAAAAAAAAAAAAAAATAGTCCCAGATGAATTTAAGCCCAGTGAACACTTGGACCAATCAGATAACAGAAATACTAGAATGTTTAGCCATCCTCTGTTGATCATAATCTCTCATGCTGAATTCATGTGGCAAAATCATGTTTAAAAACACCACTATCGGCTGGGTGCGGAGGCTGAAGCCTATAAGCCCAGCACTTTGGGAGGCCAAGGCGGGCGGATAATGAGATCAGGAGTTTGAGACCAGTCTGGTCAACATAGAGAAACCCCGTCTCTACTAAAAATACAAAAAATTAGCTGGGTGTGGTGGTGGGCGCCTGTAATCCCAGCTACTTGGGAGGCTGAGGCAGGAGAATGGTGTGAACCTGGGAGGCGGAGGTTGCAGTGAGCCGAGATCAAGCCATTGCACTCCAGCCTGGGTGATAGTGCGAGACTCCATCTCAAAAACAAACAAACAAACAAAAAACAAAAATAAAAAAACACTATCTTTTCACAATGAGCTTTAATATTCCAGGCCACAGCCAGTTTGCTGTATTCAAAAACAAACAAGCAAACAAACATTAGTGATATAATATCATTTTGGTGATGAAAAGCCTGTGTATGTATTATTTTTTCATGTTCTAAGAATCACAACAAAACCTAAAATGTTGGAAAGCTATAAAAAATTTATTTTCACTCCCCCCAAATCTAACTAAATTTTGTTAAACACAAAATTATCATAGAAATGTATATGACCTGAAAATTAAAAAAAAAAAAACGCTGTCAGTCATAGAATGTTTTATTTTAAACTTGCTGTCAAACTTTCAAATACAACACATGTGGCAAAGAAACAACAGTTCACACACAACATCTGCCACAATTCTATCTTTGAACAGCCTTTTCTATAGTATGTGGTATGTTACAATTTCTTTCAACTTCTTACATTCATGGTATTCTTAAAGGCAGCAACGTCAATTTTTCTGCTTTGAAAATAGTTCAGTTAATGTTCTGAAATTGCTTAAAATGACATTTTCCTTTTAGTATTCTACTGCTGCCCACACTGACATAATTCAACATATTATTAATAAACAGTTGAGAGGTATACTGTACTTAATAAACCAACTCCCAACTCTAAGTTAACCTCAATCTAAAACAAGCATTTTCTTAAACCAGTATACTCAGCTACTTTTCTCAAAAATATTTCCATTCTGAAATAAGATTTTTTTGTGAGATACAATAGTTTCATCTTTTATTCCTAACAGAACTCATGCCGTACTTTTTTTTTCAAAATATATTTGATATATTCTGTGCAAAATGTTAAGTTCTGTATAGGTATGTACCTTATTTTGAAAAAGTTTATAAAATATAATTCCTAAAAACAACCTCAACATTAGACAATACAGGAAGAAAAAACATCAGACAAAGCCTAAGTTTTCACATGAGAAACTAAATATGTTCTTAAAGCTCCAGTAATACATTCCTTGAAAAAACTCAGAATGCACTTTGGTCATTATTAAACATATTTGAACACAGGCAAATCAAATGAAATGCTTTCTGTTGTTTTTCATAGAAAGAAAAAACATACTACACAATGAGGCTGAATTGAGGCTGATCAAAAGGAATGGTAAGAGCAAAGTGATACGACATGGCTCTGTTCTCCACACATTCCTGATTTTAAGATTATGATTTGGGGATTATAACTGCACCAATCAAACAAATTATTTACAATTAATCGTCTTAAAGTTCTTAAAATATGGTAAAAATATGAGGATATTCCACATGATACACTTTGCACCAAGAAAATTCTAGATTGTTTCAAATGAATTTTTAGAAACCAGATGCCCAGTTTAAAAAAAATTGCAAAGACCATTTCGTGTTTCATGTAATTCCTAAAATACTCGATTGTACAAATATAACAACTTAAAATCAAGGCCCAATGTAAGATACTATCCTATTCGCCCGATTTACCTAACACACCAACATGGTAAGTTCTCATTGGACACTTGGCAAATTATTCGTTGGGGAGGTTAAAAGCATCTAAAATAGCCCTTATATAATGGGGGTGGGGTAGGGATAATGCACCAGATAAGTTTAGAGGATAGAATTTGCAAGCTGAAGCTGTCTTTTCTGAAAATTTGGATATAGTTTTATAACTAGCAATTAGAGAAATATTTTATTGGTTCTTAGCCTTATTCTTAAGTTGTTCATTTGAGTGTGGTGTGAATAGCCTGTACTAGAGTGTACCATGGGGAGAAAATTATTTACTTGAGTAAACATAATGTACTTTAGTAATATCAGTAGGCACTTCACTTGTGAGATGAGTATATACCTCACTCAAAAGGATACCATATCATGCCCTAGTACACTATAACAGATCCCATATAAAGATACACATTAAAAGTAACAATTTTAAAAAGTGCACATTTTGAGCATGCACAGCTGGAGCTGTGCAAACAGCCCAGTGTTTCAAATAAATACAAGTATTACTAGTAAATTTTTATCAAAATATCTTACAGTATGGTAACCATTTACAATTATTGCTCTATTATAAGTTTTATCATCAAAGAGCACTTGTTGACCTGTTATATAATACCGTATACATTAATACTGAAGGGTGCTTAAACTGCAACTTAATCAGTTTGGATCCTGGCATTGTTTCAAAGTAATTCAAGAGAAACCCTGACTGGATCTTGATTTACTGAAGAAAATGTTTTATGTGTATAGCTGAGTTCAATGCAATATTCCAAAGTTAAAGAATTTTTCCTCAAGTAAGGCAAGTTCACGGCATTGATGGAGAAACAGTGCTTAGCAACGGCTTCTGTTTTCACAATTTGTTATTTTGCCAATTATTTATGACCAATTACCAGGATCTCAAGTATCTGGATATCAGTTTCATCACCCTTTCAACAACTAAGTACATCAATGCTTAAAAATAAAATATAAAGACTAAAATAAATGTAAAAAAAGTGAACAAGTAAAATAAATATAAGAATTGCACAAGACAGTCTGATGTAAACACTTCAACTCCCCAGCTGAGACTCCTGAAGCAACGAATCAGTGACAAGCTTTCAGGAAGCTTAGTCAGTACTCTTATTCTGGAAAAAAGGCCTACATCTTCTTTCTTTGAATTGTCATGATTTAATCTTTCCATAGCTAAAAAAAAAAAAAAAAATAGAAGTGGTGACAAAAGCCAGTTTTTAATATCAAAAGCTTAAATTATATATATATCCATTTAAAATATCAATTCATTCACAAACAAGTGCAGTTTCTAATATTATTAACTCCCTTAATCCTTTTAAGAAGAACTCACCTTAACACAAACAAAAATGTGAAAATCAGATTCTATTGCTTTCTCTTGAGAAGTTGGCTATATATAATATATATATACTTAGAGAACTGGTTTAATATGATTATCTTACATCTTCCTAACAGTTAGTTGTGCATGTATTGGAAGATCTATGCATTGCTATATAGATAAATAATACAACTTTTGGCCAAAATAGAAATAGGGCTTTTCTTTTCTTTTTTATCACCTAAATTAAAGTTTTATTAGTAAAAATAAATACTTCTTGCTGGGCGTGGTGACTCACACCTGTAATCCCAGCACTCTGGCAGGCCAAGGTGGGTATATCACTTGAGGTAAGGAGTTCGAGACCAGTCTGGCTAACACTGCAAAACCCCGTCTCTACTAAAAATACAAAAATCAGCCAGGCATGGTGGTGCACACCTGTAGTCCCAGCTACTCGGGAGGCTGAGGCAGGAGAATTGCTTGAACCCGGGAGGCGGAGGTTGCAGTGAGCCAAGGTCACGCAACTACACACCAGCCTGGGCGACAGAGCAAGACTCCATCTCAAAATAAAAAATAAAAATAAATACTTCTACTTATCCTACACAAGACTTCTATTTATAATAGATACTGTTCCAAGTTAGAAATTCCTGTATTATAAAACATAAATATATGTAATTCTTTGAAATTAAATGCGAAATGTTCACTAATTGCAATCTTACCAAAATGACTGCCTTACTGTGCATGTGAGGGTAAAATGGATGCTACAAAAATGCAACAGGAAACTAAAAAACAAAAAGTACTTGCAACCTCTTACCTTTAAATTAAATCCAAGCAAGTCACTGATAACACCAGAAACAGCTGACAGGATAACCACCTGGGTGATGTTATAAAGCAGCGGATTCATTGTAAGCCCATATAATCTGAAGGGACTGTCCAATTCCTAGCAGAAGAGAAAAAAAAGTCAGTACCAGATTCAAAAAGAATTACTACGTAAGCTAATTCAGAACAATATACAATGAGAATTTTTAAAAAACACTTTCAAAAAAGTTACCAATTATGGATGCTTTTAGAAAGGATAAACTTGGTTAAACTTGAAACAAGTAAATTTTAATAATAGTTTTAATGGTTTTAAAGGAAAAAGGAACATCCTTTAAAAGAACTCTGTGACTAAATTTGTAACTCCAATTTCTGTCCCTTAAGCTATTATAAGGAGGCTAGAGAACATTTTTTAATATAAGAACTAGACTAGAAACTGAAAGAGAACAATACCTGTTGGTAGAAGAATTAGAAATTGGCCAAATTTTCTGATAAGATTATAACATGTAAAAACTCCTCTTTGAGTCAATTCATTTTCAAATACATGGATTGATTAATTGGTTAATTCAAACATTTAAAGTTCTATTATATGCCAAGCCCTGTGCTAGGCTCTGGGAAGTTAAGATTCAGTCCCTGAGCTGAAGGACCTTACAGTTTAGTAGACAAGTAACAAATAATTAAAATATGAAAGTCCCATTTCAAAGGTACATATAAAAAGCAAATAATGGGGCCATAGAGGAAGGTGCTCCTGAAACTTTGTGGATGGTGGGGAGTAAACATTCTAAGACACATGAGAACATGACACATCTGAATGGCTACAGGTTGCTCAGCATTGTTAGGGCCCAAGTACAAGGAAGAAAGATCACTGGGCCAGCAATGTAGAAGAAAGACTAGGGAGCAACGAGACCAGAAGCAAGAATATCTGTAAGGAGTTCAGTGTATCAAAAGCTTAAGTGAGAGACAAGGATCTCACATAGGGCAGTACTAATAGAGAAGGGATGAATTGGAAGATATTAAAAAGACTGAATCAGTGGACTTGAGAATTTCTTGGCTGTAAAGAGAGAGAGAAAGAAGGTACGATCTACGTTAAGTCCCAGATTTCTGACTAGAAATCTATGTAGTTTGACTAGAGGCTATGTATGATCAAAAAGAATCATACTATTATGCTTTGTTATTCTAGTCACTTTTATACTTTGCTCTGAGACTGTGGCTGCTCATTAAGTCTCACCTTTGTAGCCCCTTCCTACACAGTGCCTACACTCTGAAGATACAATATACATGTGTCAAGCAAACATAAAACTATTAATTCAAGATATTTTTTCCCATTGAGCATTTTGGTCAAAAATGGAGTTTGCCTCTATTATCTTGTTCATTATTTAAATGTCACCATCTTCCTCAAGATAATCAAAGGGATTTGAAAACGAAGGCAATCTGTAATTGCTTTTTATTATCCCCCCACCCAATTCTTCTGAACCCTTCAATACTATGTGGTACACAGTCTATACCCAATTCACACTGTTTAGTTGACTGAAGAATTAACTGTAACATTGAAACACAACTAATTTCATACCATTCTCTGAAAATATATAAATAACTGTAACAATTATATTCAATTGGTTATAGAAGTTGAAATTTTAAAACTTTTTTCCTTTTAAGAACTAAAACATAATGAATATTGTAAGGAGTGATAAAAAATGTTTTATTAAATTACCCCAAAGAATTATTATGAGATAAAATACATCAAAATTGTATTCTTTTGTTACCAAAATTAAATGTTTATGACATACATTTATTATGAAAATTAGGTATTATTACTTTTAAGCTAACTCAGGCCAACCAGAAGACTGCTCTGAGAAACACAAAGTAAAACCTTCCCAAGTTAACAACAAATTTTCTTTTCTGAAATCTATTTTAAGGTCTAGGGGGCATACATTTCCAAAGATGCCAACCTCTACAATACTCTAAACATAATATTAAGTATTAATATACAATTTCCAAAGAAATTATTTGGATTAGTTTGAGCACTTTTGCAATGAGAAGTAAAATATAAATTGTATGTATGTGCACAAGTATAACTTGTAAACAACTTGGATAATCATGAAAACCAAATATAAAGTAGTATCTATAAACAAAAAAAAATTACATCAGAACAGCATATTTGACATTATAACCATTTTCAATTCTATTCTTACCTTTAGCAGTTTAGTAGCCAGTTTTAAAACATTATTCACTAGTGTCAGTTCCTCCTTTTTGTTAGGTTTTTTCTCCATTTTCAAGTAGAGGTTTATCTTTTATAAAAAGAATAGAAATGCTTAAAATTATAATAAATACACATTTTTAAAGGACTTGAAATATATTCATTCAAGTATCTGGTTATCGAGATTATAGGTGATTTTAATACTCTTTATACTACATATTCCAAACTTCCTATACTTATTTTATAATAGGAAAATAATAACTGTTACTCAAACACTTTTCAAATGTAATCAAAAGCCAAAATAAAAGACTGGATGGCATTATTTAAAAGGTGAGACACTTTAGTATCACAGCCAAATCAACCTAAAAAATAAATAATAATTAGAATAAACTAAATAAATGGTTTATTATTTCTTTCTTTCTTTTTTACCAGAGATGGGGTCTTGCTATGTTGCCTAGGCTGGTCTTGAACTCCTGGATTCAAGTGATCCTCCCATCTCAGCCTCCCAAAGTGTTGGGATTATAGACAGTCACAATGCCTTGCTGTTTTATGATTTATTTGAAAGTCACTAAAAAATATTTGTGTATTTGTATTATCTACTCTATAATAGACAATTTTGGGGTGTCCACAGTTCCTTTCTTTGAAAAATGCTCTAACCCCAAGCCAGTGGAAGAAGCAAGGCTAGGCAACTGTGCTTATCCCATTAGGTCATTAGGTCTCACCTTCACCCACAATCTGGCAGCCATCGCTGATTAGGCTGGAATGTACACCCAAACCAAAGCTAGTCAATATACTGACTAGGTAAGACTAACATGATATATCTATCAGATACTGTAGGAACATAAACTGAAAAGTCAGTAAAAGTCTAAGCCAGAACTCATGCTAAACCAAACCAAAACCGTGTGTAAACCAAAATTATAGGGTAACAAGTCTACAGAAAGGCCACTGGAAGAAAGGTGAAGAGAAGGGCAGAAATGAGAAACTGTTAGCCTCAGAGTGAGTTGGAGGAAGTGGTTGATTTTGTCCAATTCCATAAGGCTCAAGTATACTATTTTTTTGAGTTGGAGTCTCACTCTGTTGCCCAGGCTGGAGTGCAGTGGCACAATCTCAGCTCACCGCAACCTCTGGGGTTCAAACGATTCTCCTGCCTTAGCCTAACAAGTAGCTGGGATTACAGGCATGCATTACCATACCTGGCTAATTTTTGTATTTTTTCACCTTGGGGTTTCACCTTGTTGGCCAGGCTGGTCTTGAACTCCTGACCTCAGGTAATCCGCCTGCCTTAGCCTCCCAAAGTGCTGGGATTACAGGTGTGTCACCGCGCCTGGCAGGCTCAAGTATACTTTCTTAGGGATCTTTATCTTTGTGGTTACTCTCCCGTTTGAGCTCATTTGACAGGTTTATTGATTCTTTAAAATCAAACTATCCCTAACTAAAATATTCATGGGAATAAGTTTCTTTACAAAATTCCTATAAAATGGCAAGAGGAAAATATTTAACAAATTCATATAAAATAAAATTAACCAATTATGCTTTATTCTTTCTACTGAGTAAAAATTATACTTACTCAAATGCGGCTCTGCTACACTGCAAAGCAAACATGTCCTACTCATAGTTTAAAATACATTAATTTAATAAGTGGTACTTCCTTCTTGTCAAATAAAAATGGGACATTAAAAAAGGAGATTCGGCCGGGCGCGGTGGCTCAAGCCTGTAATCCCAGCACTTTGGGAGGCCGAGACGGGTGGATCACGAGGTCAGGAGATCGAGACCATCCTGGCAAACACGGTGAAACCCCGTCTCTACTAAAAATATAAAAAACTAGCCGGGCGAGGTGGCAGGCGCCTGTAGTCCCAGCTACTCGGGAGGCTGAGGCAGGAGAATGGCGTAAACCCGGGAGGCGGAGCTTGCAGTGAGCTGAGATCTGGCCACTGCACTCCAGCCCGGGCGACAGAGCAAGACTCCGCCTCAAAAAAAAAAAAAAAAAAAAAAAGGAGATTCGATTTGAAATATGAATCAAGGCAGGAACACTGAAGAAAGGCTTGTGTCCTATTAAATTTTACGTTTTGCTTTATAGCACAAATGACCTTAATCAAATAAAACACATTCTTGAAAAACGTAAAGGAAATGAAAACATTTTAACTTATAGATATTAATTTATAGCATAATAAGCATGCACACTCACCTGTTCGGTAAGTAATATTGAGGTATTGCTATATTTTTTACTTGTTTCTGATCCAAGGGTAACAAATCTTAGCAGAAAAAGTGTTAACGAGATGCACCAGATTACCAGTTCCCAATTGTAGTGACAATCAAGGAAGATCTCGTGCACATGAAGTAGCTAAAAGTATGAAAAAGGTAACATAAAGCAGCCATGCGATTCAAACAATTTCTTTTTAAAAGAAATAAACATTTTACTTCATAGATTGTTCATAAATTTAGTATTACATTATAGAAACATTCTACATTAATTATGAAATATTTTAAGTACATCAAAAATATAGAGTATAATGTAATTAATATCTATGGGGCCCCTACCCAGTTTTGTCAAATCTCAATATTTTGCAACATCTTTTTCTGATTAAAAAATATTAGATTCAGTTGAAATCACCTTAAACTTTTCCTTGATTCTTATTTTTCTTCCCCTTCCCACCCCAGAAGTAATGAATTTTATGTTTATCTTTTCCATAATTGTTTTTATTGTTTAGCTACATATACATCCTTAAACTATATTATTTTTTGTATATTTTAAAATTTATTTTCCAAGCACTTGGGAGTTGGGGAAAAAAAAGAAAAAAAATTTATATGTTACCACATTATTCACATCATTCTTTAATTTACTTTTTATTCCACTGAATTTTGTTTTCAAGGCTGATTCAGGATGACAGACTTAGCTCTAAATTTGTTCATTCTAACTCCTATGTTAAAGTAAAAAAATCAGCCATGATTTATTGGCTAGTAAAACAATCAGCCACAACTTATTGGTCAACCCTATCATTAATATTTTGTTGCCAATTTCCATTATTACAAGCAATGCTGTAATACACATTCTTGTATGTGTTTCCTTGTATGCACATGCAACTTTCTCTAGAAGTTATCTGGGAGTCAAATCACTGGGTTCTTGGATATTACATCTTCAACTTTATTAGATATTGTAAGTTTGTCTCTGAAATAGTTGCCCCAATTTATCCTCTCAGCAGTGTATCAGAGTTTCCTTTGCCATCATTTTCTTTCATACTTGTTACGATCTAACTTCCTAATATCTGCCAATCTAATGGGTGTAAAGTGCTCTCTCATTGCCTTAATTTTACTTTTCCTGATATTTAGGGAGGATGAGTATGTTTCATATGCTTATTGGTAATTGAATTTCCTCCTCTGTGAGTTACCTTTTTATATTCTACATCTACATTTTTTCTAGTATGTTGTGTTTTTCCTATTGATTTTAGAAGTTATGTCTATAATGTGACTAACAATCCTATTTAAGTCATTTTGCCACTGTCTTTCCCAGACTCTGGTTTGTTGTTTATGGTGTGTTTGCAGGACACGAAATTTTAATTTTTATTTGTGATATTAAAAATTTTGTTTTTCACATTTAGATCTTTAATCCACCTAGAATTTATTTTTATGTATGGCATGAAGTCATTTTGCTCCATTTGTACTTCATATTTCCATTATGTAAAGCCTTCCTGCATTGATATACAATGCCATCTGATCATATATTAGGTTTCTACATATATATGGCTATGTACAACTCTATTTCATCCCATTGGTCATTCTATACCTGGGCAAAAATCATAGTCTTTCTGTAATTTTAAAATAAGTCTCTCATCTGAAGGTTCTAAGAGAAATTTAAAAAAGAAAACAAAAGAAAAAATAAAATAAGACTTCATATTTCTGGTACAGCAACTTGTTCTTCAAAATTATCTGGACTACTCTTGTCTTTCTGTGCTTCCAGATGAGTTTTAGGGAGCTTGATGAGTTACTTATTTTTTAAAATAAAGCATTCTGTTTAATTACATGGGATTCCAACAATTCCTCCAGGAGAATCAATATGAAATTGAACCTTCCCAACTATTAACATTGTGACTAACATTGTATACCTTCTTTGTAAAAATTTTTTTGAGACTGAGTGTCACTCTGTTGCCCAGGCTGGAGTGCAGTGGCGTGATCTCGGCTCACTGCAACCTCCGCCTCCCAAGTTCAAGTGATTCTCCTGCCTCCTCAGCCTCCCAAGTAGCTGGGATTACAGGCATGCGCCACCGCGTCTGGCTATTTTTTTCAGTAGAGATGGGGTTTTGCCATGGTTTCCAGGCTGGTCTTGAACTCCTGACCTCAGGTGATCCGCCCACCTAGGCCTCCCAAAGTGCTGGGATTACAGGCATGAGTCACCGCGCTCAGCCTCATTGTGTACTTTCTTTTATAATTTTCAATAAAGTTTTATCCTATTTCTCCATAAGGTCCTACATATCTTTTGTTAGAATTATTCTTGTGAATCTTTTTTGTTGTTGTTGCTATTGGAAATGACATATGTGTTTTTGTTGTTGTTTTTAAAGACAGGGTCTCACACTGTTACTCCAGGCTGGAGTACAGTGGCACAATCATGGCTCACTGCAGCCTTGACTTCCCAGGCTCAGGTGATCTTCTCACCCCAGCTTCCCAAGTAGCTGGGATCACAGGCGTGTGTCACCACATCTGGCTAATTTTGTATTTTTTTTTTTAAGAGACCAGGTCTTACTATGTTGCCCAGGCTGGCTTTGAACTCCTGGGCTCATGGGATCCATTCACTTTGGCCTTCCAAAGTGCTAAGATTATAACCATGAGTCACTGTGCCTGGCCAGTATTTATAGTTTTCAATTATCTATTTCTGTATATAGCAGATGTCAACAAATTATGGTCCATTGACCAAATCTAGCTTTAGGCCTCTGTCTGGCCCTAGAGCTAAAAGTAATTTTTATATGATTTCAAAAGAAGAAGAGAAAGAGGAATTAGAAGAAAAAGAATATATTTCAGAGATTGTAGGTATCAGGCAAAAGTCTAAAATATTTATCTGGCCCTTTACAGAGGAAGTTTGCTGATCTCTGGTTTATAGAAACAAAATTAATTTTAAAATGTTGCATCTGTTTTGTTAATCTTGATATAACAAATATATTTTAAATAATGTGTCTGTAAAGTCACTTGGATATTCTATATAAACAATCATATAGTCTACTATTTTTTTCCCCAAACTTTAGACCACTTTTTTCCCCCCATCTTTGCTGATTAATACCCTCCATCAAATGCTGACTAGAAGTGGTAAAGCAAGTAACTTTGTCTTATTCCCAATTTTAAAGTAAATAACTCTTAAGGTGATATCATTATATATAATGCTTACTCCAAATTTTAAAAGATATACTTTATTGGATTAAGGACAATACTTCCTAGTCCTTGTTTCATGAATGTCCACTGAAAATTTACAAATTGTTTTCTGCATCTATTTATATGATTGCATATTTTCTGCCTTTAATCAGCTTAAATTGCATTAATAGATTTTCTAAAGTTGAAATCTGCATTCCAGGGACAATCTTAGTCATGGCCTATTTATTGTAATTCACATTCTGGCTTCATCTTCTTAGTATTTTGTTGAAGAATTTTGTATCTAATAAATGAAACCAGCTCAGTTTCCCATTTTCATACTAGCTCTATGGTACTGGCATCAAGGTTATACTAGCCTCATAAAAGGAGCTGAAGAATATCCCCTTTGTCTATTGACTAGATCTTTTGTGTAAGTTTAGGATTATCTATTTAAATATTTGACAAAATTCATCAGTAAAACCATATGGGATTTTTGTTGGTGGCATATTTTAAACTACTAAAATTTTAAACTACTTACAGCTACAAATGTCTTCAGGTTTTCAATTACCTTTGAGTCCATTTTAATAGATTGTGCATTTCTATAAAATTGTCCACTTATGCCTTCAACTTTAATGATATAAAGCACTTCATACTAGTATCTTTAAAAAATTCTCAATTGTGCCAGTATTAAACTGTTTACAGTTTAATAGTGTGCTTTTTCTTTTAAAGAATGTATTATTTGTATGTTTTAAATCTCCAAATACATAAGATTTTTTTGTTGCTATCACTCTTTTCTACTTTGACTATATGACAGCTAGATATTGTGGTCTGTATAGTATCAGACATTTGGTATTAGTTTTTACTTTATTGCCTAATACATGGGAAAGTTTTATAAACATCCTTGTACCTGAAAAAAAAGTCATCAACTCAGAAAAATTCTTAGCCATTATCTCTCCAAATGTTGTTTTTCAGCATTCTTTCTTCCTGGAATTCTTTCTTTCTTTATTTATTTTGAGACAGTCTCACTCTGTTGCCCAGGCTGAAGTACAGTGGCGCAACCTCGGCTCACTGCAACTTCTGCCTCCCCAGTTCAAGCGATTCTCCTGCCTCAGCTTCCCCAGCGCTGGGATTACAGGCGTGAGCCACAATGCCTGATTAATTTTGTATTTTCAGTAGAGAGAGGTTTCACCATATTGGCCAGACTGGTCGCGAACTCCTGACCTCAAGTGTTCTGCCTGCCTGGGCCTCCCAAAATGCTAGGATTACAGGCGTGGGCCACCACACCCAGCCTCCTCCTGGAATTCTTATTAGACATATGTTGGATCTCCCACGAAGTCTCAATATCCATTTTACATTTTCTGTCTCTTTATCTCTGTCCTGTATCTTAGTCATTTCTTTCATCTCCCAGTTCACTATGTCTTTAGCTGTCTTTAATTTGCTATTTATTCTGTTCATTGTGTTTTAAAAGTCAATGACTTTGCTCCAGCAGTGAAAAGCAAAAAACAAAAGTCAAAAGTCAATAACTGTATTTTTAATTTCTCTGAAGTTCTTTTTCAAACTTATCTGTTCTCTTTTCATAGTGTTATCTATGTCTTTCATCACTGTAAACAAACTTAGTTTCCACCTGATCAAACTGAAATAGCTGGAGACCTAATCCTGCTATTGGTTTATCTGTTGACTCCTTCATGTTACGCTGTTTCTTCCTATGTTTTGATATCAGAAGGAGCTTTATCTGTGGATCCCATGAGGTCTAGGCTGAAGTTGCATGCCCCCAAACAGCCTTGGTTTTGCTTCTGTCAGGTATCCAGGGGCCTAGGACCACTTTTTATATTAACTTCTTGACATGAGGGTTATAGGACAAGATGTATAACGTCAATTTGAACCCTAAACCTGTAGTAAGGGCAGAGTTATATATTCTTAGAAGAGACTTTTCCCCCATCCTTGTCATCCAGAGTCAGATAAGCTTCCTTCTTGTCTTCCAGTGCTGGTGAGCAGACTGTTTTTCTTACCCAACTTTTCACTGAGGCTGTAGATCTTGGAGGGTTTGACTTCATGGTGTGAGTAGGGAGGTATTACAGGTCAAGGCCTCATCTCCTGTCCTACGTGGGCATAAAATTTCAAGTCTTTGGGATACAATACTAAGACTGGCAATATACTTCATTCTCTTATTCTCACGCTGCCATAGCATTAATGCTTATTCTTAAATGCTCTGGTTTTCAGTTTTGTCTTCATTTTTGGACCTTTATTATCTTATGAACTTAGATATATATACAATATGTACATTCAAAAGCTGAGGGTTCCCCAGCATTGTTTGATGTTTTGTTTGTTTGTTTGTTTTGGAGACAGAGTCTCGCTCTATCCCCCAGGCTGGAGTGCAGTGATGCAATCTCCGCCTTTTGGGTCCAAGAGATTCTCATGCCTCAGCCTCCTGAACAGGTGGGATTACAGGCGCCTACCACCATGCCCGGCTAATTTTTGTATTTTTAACAGAGATGAGGTTTCACCATGTTGGTTGGGCTGGTCTCAAACTCCTGACCTCAGGTGATCCGCACTCCCTGGTCTCCCGAAGTGCTGGGATTACAGGTGTGAACCACTGTGCCCAGCCTGCTTGATGTTTTAAAGTAGAAGAATTTTCAGATAAGCTAGTACATCATACTACTTGGAATGGAAGTTTGCATATGTTTTATTATTTTTGTTTTTAAAATTTTAATACTTTTTAACTTATTTTTAAATATTACATGGCCCATGACACAACCCTCAGGAGACCCTGAGAACATGTTCCCCTGCATTATAGCAGTGCATATCCTGAGACACTTTTGTACTCCCTAAGTAATGTGGGTCACTAAAAATTCTTTTTCAGAGTATGCAGCAGTTAAGTCACAGTAACTATTCAGATATAAGAAATAAAAGAATAGTAAACATGAATAAATCGGACATTCCTGGGACAATTTTATAACTCATATGTTTCTTCTGGGAAGTAAAGATAATGAGAAGGATTCTAGGCAAAAATTAATCTGTGTTCTTTCAACAGACATTTGAGCATATATGCTCACTGTTCATGGCACAGAGATCAGATACACTTATTTATTCTACCACAAAATAAACTGCAAAAGATAACTTCAAAACTTACTTTTCTAACTAGGCTTACTTATATTATTATTTGATTATTTATTAATCTGAAAGTTAGTATTTATATATCTGGTTAATTTCTACATGGAGCGAGTTAACTCACCTGGGCACAACAGATAAATACAACTGAGATAGTCAATAAGAAAGCAGATGAAACTATTACATCAACTGAACGCTGAGGACCTCGACGCTGCAGGGTGTGGGTGGAAGGGAGAAAAGGAAACATTTTAAAATATATTTACTAATTAGCAGATAATTTCCATGGTTTCAATAAAGGTGTCGACTCATCACCATGAGTTTGATCATAGCTCACAATGTTGAATATACCTAATTTGTTAGGCAAATTTTAATGATAAAGTGTTATGATTTCCTGAGGATTTGCAAGAGTTAAAAGGGTATCTATATCTATATAGCATAAAATTATTCGTATAACTTTCAAATATTTCATTTTGTCAAACACAAGTCATTTATTCAGTAAATATTTCTTAAGCACCTGCTTAGAACTAGATACTGTGCTGGGTGCTAGAAATACAACAGAGAATAACACATGGTCCCTCTACCTTCACAGGAATTAGGAGGGGAGTGAGACATCAAGCTCATAATCACAGATATATGTGATAAATTGTGATGAGTGCTAAAAGGGAAAGACATAGGATGCTTTGAGATACTTGGCAGGGAGACTTCATTTAGATTTGAGGGTTAGGAGTGTGGGCCTGGGAAGATCTCCAGACTAAGGGGGAGGGGCAGGGGCATGATGGCACACAGCAGTGTTCTAGGTAGAAGGAAGAGCATGTGCAAGAACATAAAGCAGGACAGATCACAGCTCATGTAAAGAACCAAAGCAGTCTGACATGCCTGGAATGTAGTGGACTAGGAAGAAGAGTGTTTCAAAATGAAACAAAAGACAGGTGAATAAGGGAGAACTTAGATCATAAAGGGCATTATAAACCTTGTTAAGATTTTGTGCTTTATCTTAAGAGCAATGGAGAACCTCCAAGAAGTTTTAAGAATATAGGGCCAAATATACATTTTTAAAAGATCACTGGTGGCAGACTGAAGAAAGGAATGAAAGGAAGAAATGTGAACACTGGAATGCCAGGTAAGAGGTAACTGTAGTAGCACAAGGCAGAAGATGATTGATGGTTTCAATGAGGGTGGTAAAAATGGAACAAAGACTGGCCGGGCGCGGTGGCTCAAGCCTGTAATCCCAGCACTTTGGGAGGCCGAGACGGGTGGATCACAAGGTCAGGAGATCGAGACCATCCTGGCGAACACGGTGAAACCCCGTCTCTACTAAAAAAATACAAAAAACTAGCCAGGCGAGGTGGCGGGCGCCTGTAATCCCAGCTACTCGGGAGGCTGAGGCAGGAGAATGGCGTAAACTCGGGAGGTGGAGCTTGCAGTGAGCCAAGATCCGGCCACTGCACTCCAGCCTGGGCGACAGAGGAGACTCCGCCTCAAAAAAAAAAAAAAAAAAAAAAAAAAAAAATGGAACAAAGAGAAGCAAATGGATTCAAGACATATTTTGGGAGCAGAAAAGATAGGAATTGGTGATAAATTGGATACTAGAGATTAAACAAGGATAATTCCTAGGTCTGGGCTTACATGTTTACCTCACTGAAGTATAAGCTTAGGTATGAGGGTAGGGGCTTTCATCTCATCAACAGTGAATGGCACACGGTTAACATAAATAAGTGTTTACTGAATAAAATAATCAATGTACAAAAGAATGTAACACCTGCTTAGGGTTGATAATGGGGGAAATTTTGGATGAATTCAAGCAACAAAGATCAGATTCATCCCTCCATACAACAGATATGTCACAGGAAAAAAATATCCATGCCAATTTGCAGCAGTGACACTAAGTGAACTAAATTTAATAAGTTAAATAAACAGAACAATTAATTTTTTAAATATAAGAGTAGATAAATAGGGCAAACTTTTTTTTTACTTCTTTCATTATTATTTCAAAATATAAAGCATTAAAGATAGGTATGTCAGAGGATAATTGGTCTTTAGGTCAACTTTACTAAGATATAGACAGTGCTGTGAATAAATATCATTGAATTTGCATGATTACTCCATATATAATGACATTCTACTGTTACTTAATGCAGTTAAGTAATCCTCAGGAAAAAAAGCGTTTTCCTAAAACCAATTTAGATGTTTCCCTCTTCCCTCCAGAGTTTTTATATCATACTTCCACAACTAGGACAATTATTTAAAAGTTTAAAGGAAAATAATGACATGAAAAGAATGACACTGAATTGCAAACTAATATTTTAAAACAGTAATAGGTCCCTTCTGTGAGGAAACTCATTGGTTAGTGTTGTTTTAAATTCTTTTTTAAGTAATGGGCTCCCTCTGCTGGCTTGTGACAACCAGGCAAGTAGAAACAAAATCCCTAATTCAGCTTTCGAATGAGTAAAAGCTGGTTACTATACATCTAGAGACAAATATATATTGATAAAGAAATTGGAACTATCAGAAAGGGCCAGCATGTTAAAACTACTTTTATCACTCCCATTCTACCTTAAGATAGGAACGGAGAGATAGCCACATTTTTATATTCTGTACTTTCTTCAACCGGAAATGAGGAACCTCAGATTTTCGAGCCCTCCTTGCAGATGTTAAATGTCCAAAGAGTTTTGCAAAAAGTAATCGCTAAAAAAGATTAAGATGAGGATTAATTTTCAAGTAGATTACCACAGAAAAACAAAAATCAACAAAACATGAATTGTTAAGATTTTATTTGGTTAGCTACTATAAAAGCAAAATAGAAAAAAATTAGGTAAAAATGACATAATGAAATAAAGTACTTCAGGAATACTTTTAATATTATGAAAACGATAAAATATTCTTATTCAGAAGTCTACATTATACCTACCTGTTTATAAGTTCTTTCTGCTACACAGAGCAAAAAGAAGAAAATCCACACAAGAGACACGCGAACCACAAAACTTATTATAACCATAGAAAGAACTATGACATCTTCATTAGAACCAAATGCAATCACATAAAGTTCTGAAGCAGAATGTGCTGTGAGTTGTTCCAAGTCTGTAGCTTGAGAGAGTCGGAAAACAAATGGAGTTAAACCCAGTATGAGAGAGATTGCATTTCCAAAAATCTGGTATCCTATTCCTGGTATATGGCTGTTCACCTTGAGGAAGCCAGGGGAAGAGAGAGAAAAGAAAAATAAAATTATAAATGTTATCTACAGTAAAATTATTTATAGCAATATGAAATCATTTGTTAAAATATATTCATTTTAATATGAATAATTTGAATCCCATTCAAGTTTGAGAGCCTAGTACACATAAAATGTCATTAATTCTTCAGATCTTAAAAACAATTCATTATCAGATCTCTAATTCACTAAGTAGATGGCGAAAGGATTGACTGTCTTATCCAGATCTTGAAAAAAAAAATTATGTATTTCATTATTTCAAGTTAGAAATATTCACAAATACTGCAATATTAAAGAGAATGAGATCTCATATCCACTTAAATTCAGTTCATTAAAGAAAAAAACTCAGCATTACACTTATTTCATACATTCGTACCTTGGGGTTTTTTCTTTTCTTTTTTTTTTTCAGAGACAGGGTCTCACTCTGTTGCCCAGGCTGGAGTGCAGTGGTGCAATCATGGGCTCAAGTGATCCCCCCAACTCAGCATTCGTAGTAGCTGGGACTACAGGTATACACCACAGCCCCCAGCTAATTTTTTGGGTTTTGTAGAGATGTAGAGACAGGGTTTCACTATGCTGCTCAGGCTGGTCTTTAACTACTGGGCTCAAGCGATAATCTCTCCTCTAGCTCCCAAAGTGTTGAGATTACAGGCATAAGCCAACACGCCCAGCCACTTATGTTTCTCTTTGAATAGTCCAATATATAAATAAGTGTCTCCTTAAACTCTAGAAGCATTTTAGAAGAGAGATGATAGAAGGAAGAAGAAATTAAACAGAAGGGAAAAGGTGAAGGAATTATAAAAAAAATAATAATAAAAAAAGGAAATTAGATAATGGGACAATATAAGAGTTTCCAATATGCTAGACTGGCAGAACTAAAAGGGATCTTAACTATCATGTAGCCAACTTTTTATATTATACATTAGATAAATGAGACTATTGTAAATTAAGTGATCTGCCAATTCACAGGTAATTAAGTTACAGAGCACAAACTAGATCCAAGATTCCAGAGACTTCCCAGTCAACTGCTTTTAATTGCTAATACTGAGATATGTAATAGGGAGTGTTATCAATTTCTAGACCCAGTTACTTTAATTCCTGTCTTACATAAAGTGTGAAGAGTTCTAGCATAATAATGCACCAAAGAAATTTAGAAATTGCAAGTTAAAAACAAGTCCAGAGAAATCAACATATTTTAAAAATCAGTAATTATCTGAAAAAAGAAATAATAGAAAATAAAATTTAAATCCACAGTATTTGAATTAGACCTCTTTGAACTACTCAAGACTTTTACCACTATCTGGATTACTTCTATATATTTAAGCAGGCAAGCAAGTATGAATGCAAATTTACTAGTTTGATTTTTTCATGTTTTAAGTCCTATTAAACAAATGAACCAGTAAGAAGGATACAGAAACATACGCCTTTTAATTATTTTATTTTAAAGTTTTGTAACAACAATCTTTAGACCAAAGAAAAGTCTTTATTCACACCTGTATATATCTACAAGCTCCTGAATTTCAAAAGAATGAATAACATAAAAGAGAAAAATTATAGATTATATCTATTCTAGGTCAGATAAGTGAAAACATTAGAAGATGAGAGCGGTTTGGTGACAAATCACTGTTTAAATCACAGACAGAAACAAATATACACATAAAACTCTTTTTTCAGGGTGAAGAAATGAGGTCAGTAGATTACTAGTATAACATTCCAGTAATTATCTTATATACAGATAATCACTAAGTCTTACCCTTGAACTACAAGAATAAAATTTAAAAACTCACTCTGTTCATTATCATTCCACTGATTTCAAGTACAGACATGTCTGCTTTCTTACAATCATTACCTTCCCATACTATAGCACTTATTTTTTCTAATCCTGGGTGGGAACTATGGAGCCAGGGCAAATGACTCTATAAAAAAAAAAAGTAAATATATTGATCACATTTAACAAATAAAATGTTTGTCAAAGTTGTATATATATCTCTATATACACATACAATTTTAATGACACTAAAAATAAAAATTGGTGAATATATTTATCATGTTTTATAAATGGAATATGTAGATCTGTGCATAGCTAATATATTTATACACACAACTCTAAGACACTAAAATTCTATCTTAGAATTAGTTAGCATATACACTGAACAGATATCATAAGAAGTTACACGGTTATAAAACTGTACAAGTTCAGAACTTTCTGTAACAAGTATTAGTCAACATATGTTCAAAAATATACTAAAACATGTCAGCAAAAGTATTTAGTTGTCAATCAGTCTACATAGTTGCAATGTACTAATGCTAAAAGACAAATGGATATCAACTTGTTCGTAGTAATCATTGTTCAATTATGATCATTCATTAAAAAAGAATATGACAGCCGAGATTTGAATCTCTTTGAAAGACTATATAGTGCTACAGTCTTATCCCAAAAAAGAATCTTCCTTATATACTTAATGTTTAATATCTGATTTAGTTACTTTTCTGATATTTTAATCTAGCATTTCTCCAAAGGACCAGTCTAACTTTTCGTTTATTCAGATAGAGCAAATATTACAAAACTGAAGCACTCAGCCTCCTGAGTAGCTCGGACTACAGGCATGTGCCACCACACCTGGCTGAGCTTTTTATTTTTAGTAGAGACAGGGTTTCACCATGTTGGCCAGGCTGGTCTCTAACTCCTGACCTCAGGTGATCCACTGGCCTCTACCTCCCAAAGTGCTGGGATTACAGGTGTGAACCACTGCACCCAGCCCCAAAGCAGAACAGTTGAGTTAATGATGGCAACAAGATTAATGAAACACTAAACCTTTATATAATCAGACTTCAAGAGGAGAAGTAACACTAAAAGATTAAACCCAGCTAGAGATCAGTTTGCTTGTTTATATTGCAGTATTTCTAGCATATTGTTAAGGACTCATATACTTCCTATATTTTGTTTTTTGAGATGGAGTCTTGTTCTGTTACCCAGGCTGGAGTGCAATGACGCGATCTCAGCTCATGGCAACCTCCGCCTCCCGAGTTCAAGTGATTCTCCTGCCTCTGCTATAGCTGGGACTATAGGTGCCTACCACTACGCCCCGCTAATTTTTTAATTTTTGTAGAGACGGGGTTTCACCATGTTGACCAGGTTGGTCTCGAACTCCTGACCTTGTGATCTGCCCACCTCAGCTTCCCAAAGTGCTGCGATTGATTACAGGAGTGAGCCACAGTGCCTGGCCACTTCCCACATTTTAAAAAAATGATAGTTTTGGCATTCACAGCAACCTCAAATTTTATAAAATATTTCATTAAATATAACTTCTAACAATGAACAGAAGAATCTGCTCTAGGTACATTTATTCTTTAGAGGACAAAAATGTGATTAAAATATAGTAAAAAAAAATTTCTTGTAAACTTTTAACACTTTCCTCTAGGGGGACTAAAGTTGCATTGATTAATTTCAACTAAAGTTGAATAATAATAATTCAATAATGTAAAAAAACAGAGGTGGAAAATTTTTATCTTTTCCAGAGATAAGGGATTTTAATATACTTTAACTTTCATGATATACATTTCACTACTTGAGGTCCTGAAGAGTGCTAAGATACTAGTTATTAACTACCAACTTAATTTCTCAAATGTTATTTCCTCATTTATCTCCAAACAAAATATTCTGTTTTGGGAAAGAAATCATCTGTACCAAAATATATATCAAACTTTCTCTAGAAAGTTTATAATTATTAAGCGTAATGGAACCAAAAAGCCAGAAACAAGAAGTGCAAGAAGCTAAAAGGAAAGAAGGTTAAGCTTGAGAGCCAACAGATTTCAACCCATGATTTATAGACTTTTTTAAACCCTCAGTCTGGAATAGTGAATTAAGGTCTTCCTAATTACATGAAGAAAGGAATATATCAATACCAAGAAAGCCCATCTAGAGACAGAAATAGGAAATCAGGACATTCTCATTGTCCTTCCAAAAGCACTCCTTTTACATCTAGCTACCTTGCCAATTACTCTATCCAGGATCTGATATTACAATATTTCTAGAAAGCCTAAACGCAAAAGAGAAGACAACAACTAGAAACTGGTGAATTTTAAAAGAGTTAATTACATGTTCAATGTTGTGTGTAGAAACTTGAAAAAATAAATTGAAAAGACTGCTATATTTCTCTCTCTCTCTCTCTCTGTGTGTGTATGTGTGTGTGAAATGTACATTGAAAAACAGTCTTGAATCATGTCTGCAAGTGTGGAGAATAGCATCACATGAAATACTTTTTTAAAAGATTCAGGGAAAACATCAGAGCAAATAATTTCATTTTATAATTTTATCACATAGGTTACTCAAAATATATTTTCTTTTTTCTTTCTCTTTTTTTTTTTTTTTTTTGAGGACTGTGTCACACTCTACCGCCCAGGCTGGAGTGCAGTTCTTGGCTCACTGAAACGTTCGCCTCCCGGGTTCAAGCAGTGCTCGTGCCTCAGCCTCCTGAGCAGCTGGGATTACAGGTCCCCGCCACTGTGCCCACCACCATGCCCGACTAATTTTTGTATTTTTAATAAGAGACAAGGTTTCACCATGTTGGCCAGGCTAGTCTCGAACTCCTGACCTCAAGTAATCCACCTGTCTCAGCCTCCCAAGCTGGGATTACAGGTGTGAGTCACCATGCCTGGCCGCTATATATGTTTTCAAACTAAAATTTAGAACTTAAAAAATTTTTTTTTCCTTTGGAGACAGCATCACAGATCCAAAAATGTAGAACTTTTAAAATGACTACTTTATCCTTATTTAAAATCTCAACTGCTTTGCTCCTTGTTCATTCAAAACTACCTGAAAACCTTAATGCTTAAATGGTGGCATGTTTTATTTCAAATAAATTCACCATGACAACCACATACTCGTGTTTCCAACTGGGGGAATGCAGCCATTTAAGCTTTACACTTACTAAAAACTGAATTTCAGCTGAATATAGCTTTATATTTTAGTATATATTCAGCTATAGAGAAGGACTAGAGGAGAAAAATTTTCTCCTGTGGAAATGTTTCAATTACTATTTACAAACAAAATAAAACAAAGATACACATTTGGGAATATTCTGATTAGAACATACTAATGCAAATGCTCAGTGTTTTTTCATGCGAAGGGATTTTCTATCTGTATAGTAGGCAGAAAAGGTCTTCCAAACCTAGCACAGACTGGTTAAACAAGACAAAACTAGTAGCTTTTAGTAAAGGGAGCTAATTTCCATTACTTAGCTACTAGTAAATCTAAAAGCATGAGCTTATTTTTTGAAACCTGAGAATTAAAATCTGAGTAAGATCAAGTCTTTAATCTAAAAGCAAAAACAATATAAGCCTAAGACACCATAATTAGATATACAGAGTAGAGCATTAACAAATTTTATGTGACAGACTTAGGAGCAATTTACTCTGCATAGATATCATAAAACAATTTTTAATATCATTTAAGAAAGCACTGGAATTGGCATGTTTTGAAAAAATTTAATTTTGTTTCAGGCATTCAATATTTATTAAATACCTACTGTGTACCTCACACTGTGTGATGCAACACTGAGCAAAAAAACACCTGGTCCCTGCTTTTATGCTGCTTACAGTTATCTCTGGGAAAATAGCTCACAGGCATTTCCCTCAGTCTTAACTCCAGTTGTTAGTCTCAGTGACTTAGATGAATATGCAGATGATTCATTCAACACCCTATGCTTTCATGGATTGTTCACTGTTTTCTCATTTCTTCAATACCAAGGACTCTAAACTACTCCCATAGCCACACCCTAGACCTGGTCACCATACGAACTGCTCTACTTCTGAAAGGAATCTACTACAACTTCCCATCTTAACTGGTCTCTCAAACCTTCAATTCTAAAACACTTATTCCCTTGAACCACCTATCCGTAAATTTATCAGTCCCTTCCTGATTTCACTGCCTTCTCGATCTAACAATCTAATGACTAGACTCCTACCAGATCCACCATTTCAATCATCCCCTCTCCTGTCCCTTGAATAGCAACTATTTATTGAGCGCTTACTCTGTGTGACTTTGGGCACATTACTCAACTCTGAGCAATGTAAAATGAAAATAAATTACATTACCAAAGGTTGTGAAGGTTAAATACATGAGATACTGCAGCTAGATTCCTTTGCACAGTGTGTGGCATAAGTAAATGCTTATTAAATGTCAGATATAGTAACAACTACATTCCAGAAAACATCACATAGCTGTGTAGAATAGGCAACTACAAATTCATGGTTTCAGAGTCCAGCTGGACCCTCAACAATGTGGCAAGGTAGTATGACTGTTTTGATGTGTTCATTGGCTTGAATACACACAAACACACACTCTCTCTCTCTCTCTCCACCCCCCCGCCCCCACCCTTTCTCTCTCCCTCTCTCTGTCTCCTTCCTCCATTCTCCACAAATGTTAACTTAAAGCCTTCACCACCATCCAAAAGCCTCCTCTTGTATCATCTCCCTTATTGCCAGTAGATCCCTTGGACTCTTGCACTTCACAGAAAAGAGATCATCAGGCAATAACTTTCTTACCATCTTGCTTGCTGCATGCACTCATCCTTATCCTCCTATCTCACTCAGCAAAGAATGTTTTCCTCTTCCTGTCAAATGCTAAGCTTCCTGATTATGATTCCCCTCCAGAATCCTAAGAAACGTCATTCCACCAGTCAACATTTTCTCCTGTACCTTTGATCCTTCCCTACTGGTTTTCCCCTGTGTATATCAATGTTTTCAAATATCTCATATATTAGGGAGTAAACACCAAAACACTCAGCTCAATTTCCCTTCTAATTACCACTTTGTTTTTTCTAAACATTCATAGCCAGCCTTTTTATATTTTATTTTTGAGACAGAATCTCGCTCCGTCATTCAGGCTGGAGTGCGATGGCGCGATCTCAGCTCACTGTAACCCCTGCCTCCCAGGTTCAAGTGATTCTCATGCCTCAGCCTCCAGAGTAGCTGGGATTACAGGTGCCTGCCACTATGCCCGGCTAATTTTTGTATTTTTAGTAGAGACAGGGTTATTTAAAGTAATGGCAGCTTGCCTTTTTCATTCAAAATTATATTCAAAAAGACTTATTCATGTTGATCTATGCAGCCGAGTTCATTCCATTTCACTGCTGTATACTGTTTTATCACACACCATTATTTATTAATTCCACTATTATTGGCTATTATATTTTCAACTTTCACTATCATGCACAATGCAATGATAGTGCCTATATTCTGAAGTTTCACTCTAAAGTGGAATGAAAGGGTCCTAGAATATACAGAACCTCAGCTTTACTATATAATGACAAACTGCTCTCCAAAGTAGCTGTACAAACAAACATCAGTATTAGAGTTCTCTCTTCACATTCTTGCCAACATTGTAATTTATCAGGTTTTAAATTTTGACAATTTGATCAATACTAAATAGTATCTAATTGTTCTAATTACATTTCCCCAACTAATAGTAAGGCTGACCATCTTCCCTTATATTTTATTAGTCATCAGGGGAGTTGTCTGTTCACATCCTTTTATTTTTCTATTGAGTCATTTGTCTTTTACTTATTCATCTGTAGGAGTTCTTTATGTCCTGTATGTAGCAACACTCTGATAGTTAATGTACTGGAAATATCTTCTCCCAGTCTGTGGCTCATCTTTTAACATGCCCAAAGTTTTAAATCTTAAGATATTCAAATTTATCTCTCCATTTTGTTTGTGCTTTTATAACTTGTTTTAAAATTCTTCTCTAACCTGAAGTAACAAATATTTTTCTCCTGTATTTTCTTCTAAATGCTTTAAAGTTTTGCTTTTCTAAATGCTTTAGAAACTATTTGGAATAAATTTTCATGTGTATAATCATTTGACTCACAACCATATAGTCCGTTCTCTTTCTACTGATTTGTAATGCCACTTAATGTCACATATTAGTGATCCATTATAAACACAGGTCTATTTCTGGGTTTTCTATTTTGTTCCATTGGTATATATGTTTATGTATCTATATCATACTATCTTAAGAGTATTAAATTTAAAGTAAATTTTTATATCCAGTAGGGAAAGATCCCTGATGTTCTTCAAAATTGTTTTTGCTATTCTTGATATTTTGCTCTTTAATATGGACTTTAAATCAGTCTAACTCCAACCAAAACCAGACAGAGGTAAAGACCAGAGCACTCTTATTTCTACTATGTAAGGATACAAGTATAAGACAGCTGTTGTAAACCAGGATGAGAACCTTTACCAAGAACCAATCATGTTGGCACCCTGATCTTGGACTTCTAGGCTCCAGAACTGTGAGAAATAAATGTTTGTTGTTTAAGCCACACAGCCTCTGGTATTGTTATAGCAGAAGGTTCTTTGATGCCTATGCATTACCCTTTTATCAGATTGAAAGTTCTCTTTTTTTGTCTCTAGTTTTCTGACTTTACTTGGTTTTATTGACAGGATTAGATAAAGAGTTGGATAAGAGAGATAAGGGGAAGCCGAGTGAGAATTTGAAATGACCACCAAGTTTCTAGACTAGTGGGTAGATGAATGGAGATGTCATTCACCAAAATTCTGAATGGAATAAGAACAGATTTATGAGGGAGAACTGGCTAAATCTGAGGTATTGGTGGGACACTCAAATAAAGATACCCTATGCTTTCCTCACATGTGGCTATTCAGCATTTGAAATGTGGCTAGTACGGCTGGGCAGGGTGGCTCACGCCTATAATCCCAGCACTTTGGGAGACTGAGGTGGGAGAATCACTTGAGGTCAGGAGTTCGAGACCAGCCTGGCCAACATGGTGAAAGCCTGTCTCTACTAAAAATACAAAAATTAGCTGGGTGTGGTGGTGGGCGCCTGTGATCCCTGATACTCAGGAGGCTGAGGCAGGAGAATCGCTGGAACCTGGGAGGCAAAGGTTACAGTGAGTCGAGATCGTGCCATTGTACTCCAGCCTGGGTGACAAGAGTGAGACTCCATCTCAAAGAAAAAAAAAAAAAAAAGAAATGTGGCTAGTCCAAAATGAGATGTGCTCTAAGTGTTTACACTGGATTTTGAAGATTTAGTATTAAAAATCTAAAATATTTCATTAATATTTTTCATATTAGTTATATGTTAAAGTGATATTTTGAATATAATGGACTAAATAAAACATTAGAATTTCCCCTTTAAAAAAATTTAATGAGGCTACTAGAAAATTTAAAATTATATATCTGACTCTCATAATATTTCCACTGGATAGCATTACTATGGGCACTTGGAGATACAACTTTGATATTCATGAGATGTAGATTTGTGAATATAACCTTATAGGTGGAGTTTAGACCAAGGTGTACATGCATCTGGCCACAAAGTATGTTGAGTAAGAAAGTACTAATGCACCTAACACACGATTTGACTTACAAAACTCCAATTACCAATAACCTTTCAGGAACATACATAACCACAATGTAAGTACTGAGATTCTGTTTTGATAAAGCCAGACCACAGCTCACATAAAAAGAAAAAAAATTGTAGAAATATAAGCTTGAATGTAAGCTTTTTCTTCACCTCTGTAAAATTTGAACATAAATTCAAAGGAGCTTGACTGATAGCTCCACATAAGCCAAAACCATAAACCAACCTGATGAAAAGGGTCGTCTCTATATTCTTTTTTCACACATGGATTAATTTGAGGATTTTCCACATCTGTCTCACTGGTACAAGATGAATGGCATTCTGCACAATGTAACAAGTCTTCCCATAACACATCTTCTGTTTCAGATTCTGGCCTTGCACTCTCAGAATCCTGTCTGGAACTTGAACAGCGAGAGCTGCAACTAGTACCCGATTTAGGGGCATCCTGAAATCAAGATATTCTTTGACATTAATACAATTTATGTACCCTTTCCAACTCAAAGGATTCTATCAGAACCCGAATATTGATACTTTTTGCTAAAACAACAAATACACCCTCAAAAGACAGTGAGACAGCAAAACATTACAAAATATATTAGTTTTTATTCAGTAACAAAAAACCCTCACATCAAAATTTATTTGATTTCATATTTCAGCTCAGATATTACTTTGCATACAAGGGTTGTATCTATTTTCTCTTAAATTTTATATGAAGTTCACAACTCAGGCACAGAAAGTAGTCTAAGTGCATATGGTCTGCACGGTGAACATTAACTGACTTTAATTGATGTTATTAATGGCAATACCATTGGCCTTCCATATCCATGCATTCCACATCTGCAGATAAAATACAATATTCCTGAGATGCAGAACCCACAGTTTTGGAGAACTGGAGGGCGAGGGCTGACTTTATGTGTCATCAGGTTCCACAGGGCTGACTGTGAGACTTGAGAATCCTCGGATTTTGGTATTTGTAGAAGGGCAGGATATCCACCAATCCCACGTGGATACCAAGGAATGACTGTATTTTCTTATTCTAGTCTTTTTTATTTTATTTTATTTTATTTTTTTTTGAGACGGAGTCTCGCTCTGTCGCCCAGGCTGGAGTGCAGTGGCCGGATCTCAGCTCACTGCAAGCTCCGCCTCCCGGGTTCACGCCATTCTCCTGCCTCAGCCTCCCGAGTAGCTGGGACTACAGGCGCCCGCCACCTTGCCCGGCTAGTTTTTTGTATTTTTTAGTAGAGACGGGGTTTCACCGTGTTAGCCAGGATGGTCTCGATCTCCTGACCTCGTGATCCGCCCGTCTCGGCCTCCCAAAGTGCTGGGATTACAGGCTTGAGCCACCGCGCCCGGCCGTCTTTTTTATTTTTTTAAGCAAGAATGGATTTATCTACTGTTTTTGTTTTGCAAATGGAAGTGAAATCAACATAAAATTGGTATCTAAACCAAGAAGGTAATTGCCAATTCATGTTCTTGAGATAATCTGTGGTATAAAAGTAAAAAACTGAAACAAGTTAAATAATTTATAATCAGTTTACTTTATCCTGGGAGTCTGCAATGTACAAAATAAAAATGAGTAAAATTTTGATTTAAATTAATTAAAAGAACTTTTACTGAATAAATCATGGTCATAGCCATCCTTATAGTCAGGTATGTTCAAACTCTTTTGTTTTGTTTATTTTTTCTGCTGTCCTCTGTGACTAGATTTGTCATGTACCTTTAAAATGCATTATATTTATTCCTTTGTCTTTCCTGTGCTATCACCGTGTTCAGACTTTATCATTTATACCTTCATTGCTATAAGCACCTCCGAATTGATCTTTGCCTAAAAGGCCTTCCTCTTCTTTCCAGATTAACCTTCTTAAAGCACAGCTGTTCTTTGACTCCTCTAGTCGAAATCTTTCCTTGGCTTCTCACTGCTCCCCTGGATAAAGTTCTGACTCCTTCACCTAGCATGTTCATCTTCATATGTGCTACTTTTTGACCTTGTCTTCCACTACATATAACCTTTTTCTCCAGTGACAGTAGGCTACTCCTGAGTCCCTAAGCATGGCTTGTTCTTTGCTTTGATTATGTTCCACCCTAGGCCTTAATTATGCTCCTACCTCTTATCATTAATCCTGCACTCCTTTAAAAATTAAATGAGCATGGGAACTTTGAATACAAACCTGGCACAAAGCAGGGGCTCAACAAATGCTACCTTAAAGGCACCTACCTAGAGTGATCACTCTGTCCTTGGAGTTATTATTATTATTATTATTATTATTATTTTGAGACAGAGGCTCACTGTCGCCCAGGCTGGAGTACAGTGGCACGTAATCTCCACTCACCACAACTTCCACCTCCCAGGTTCAAGTGATTCTCCTGCCTCAGCCTCCCAAGTAGCTGGGGTTACAGATGCATGCCACTGCAACTGGCTAATTTTTGTATTTTTAGTAGAGATGGGGTTTCACCATGTTGGCCAGGCTGGTCTTGACTTCAGGTGATCCACCCACCTTGGCCTCCGAAAGTACAGAGATTACAGGCGTGAGCCATCAAGCCCGGCCTGAAGTGAGTTACTATTTATATTCATTTGACAATACATTTTGCACTGCTTTCCAAAATCAATCAATCTCTCTCTATATATACACACACACACATATGTGTATATATACATATATACACACACACACATATATGTATATATACGTATATATACACACACATTTTTTTCTTTTTTGAGATGGCGTCACTGTCACCCAGGCTGGAGTGCAGCCGCACGATCTCAGCTCACTGCAACCTTTACCTCCTGGGTTCAAGCAATTCTCCTGCTTCAGCCTCCTGAGTAACTAGGACTACAGAAGCCCACCACCACACCAGGCTAATTTTTATATTTCAGTAGAGATGGGGTTTTACCATGTTGGCCAGATTGGTCTGGAACTCACGACCTCAAGTGATCCACCCACCTCAGCCTCCCAAAGTGCAGGGATTACAGGGGTGAGCCATGGCACTGGCCTCTTTTTTTTGAAGTGGGACTACATGCATGTACCTCCATGCCTGGCTAAATTTTGTACTTCGTTTTTTTCTTTTTGAGAGATGGGGTTTCGCCATGTTGCACAGGTGGGTCTCTAACTTCTGAGCTCAAGGGATCCGCCCACCTCAGCCTCCCAAAGTGCTGGGATTACAGGTATGAGCCACTGCATGTGCAGCCAATATTGTCTGTCTTAATATTCATGTGTTTAATATTCTCAAATAGATTGCAAATCTCAATACACTACAAGTCCACAAAAGATGGATTTTTTTTTTTTTTGGCCATCTCCTTACCACAGGTAACAAAATACCTCGAGTGAATGAGGTACAATATTAATAATTAATCTACTGATATTAGAATGGGGATTATGAATCTACAGTGTGTTAATACAGTGTTTGTGGGAGAAAGGCTGTTTATTTAGAAAGAAGTGAAAAGGAAAACTTTTAAAAGAGAAGAAAATGATTAATAAGTAAAACAAAATAAATATAGAAAGAAAAGAAGACAAAAATCACTCTGCTTTGTTTTATAAACAGCACTCCAAAAATATTTCAGGTTCTCTAATGTCACCAGTTTTCATTAGCAAGGCACAGAAAGCATTAAGCTTTTAATAATTGCTAATTTAAAATTTGTAATAAAGCTAGTTTATTATCTATAACTTCTGATGCAGACTTGCTAATCAGATTTGGAAATAGTAACAGGATTAAAGGCCTGATGACTTTAACTGAAACTAATTAATGATTACAGGATTAAGAAAATATATATAATTCTTTACAAGTATTTTTTGCCAAATGCAGATTAATAAGTGTGTTTTTTTGAGATGGAGTCTCACTCTGTCACCAGGCTGGAGGGCAGTGGCGTGATCTTGGCTCACTGCAACCTCTGCCTCCTGGGTTCAAGCAATTCTCCTGCCACAGCCTCCCAAGTAGCTGGGACTACAGGCGCGTGCCACCACAGTCAGCTAATTTTTGTATTTTTTGTAGAGATGGGGTTTTACCATGTTGGCCAGGATGGGCTTGATCTCTTGACCTCGTGATCCGCCCGCCTCAGCCTCCCAAAGTGCTGGGATTACAGGCGTGAGCACCGTACCTGGCCAAGTGGGTCATTTTACACATTTAAAAATCTGGCTGGGAGCGGTGGCTCACCCCTATAATCCCAGCACTTTGGGAGGTCCAGGTGGGTGGATCAAGAGCAGTTTCGCCATGTTGGCTGGCGGAGGCAGGAGAATCACTTGAACCTGGGAGGCAGAGGTTGCAGTGAGCTGAGATTGTGCTACTGCACTCCAGCCTGGGTGAGGAGAGTGAAACTCCGTCTCAAAAAACAAACAAACAAACAAAAAAACCCCTAAAAACTATTGCCTATAATTGTCTTCATTTCAAACAGAATTTTACCTACAATATTTGTGTGATTAATAGTGAATATTACTACAAATTGCCAAATAAAGTCTGAAAAAAGAAAATTTTAGAATTGAAGTGAACAGTTCAAATTAAAACACATTTGTTTTGGTTTGTACTGCTCATCATTTCAAATCTTTAGACGCCTAAACCGAACATATAATCAAATTTAGAGAACACACAGTATTTATTTGAAGGGAATATGAACTTAAAACATAAATGCTTTTTTGGGGGGATGGAAGGAAAATTGTTTAAAAAAACTCAGAAGTTAAATAATTTTCCCAAGGTCATTTAAATAGTCTAACTCCAAGCCCATGGTTTCTTCATTATGCTTCTCATCAAATGTTACCTTTCTGAGATGAAAAGCTAACCTACAATTGGGAGTAAAAATTGAACAATATTTATAGAGTTGAACAAAGCAGGACAGAGTAGGAAACAGAAGAAACACTTAAAAGAAGCTGTCAGTTCCCTAGGATGCCTCCTGCATCCCAGATAACCAAGTAATTCCTCCCAACAGAACACTGGAAGAAGTCAATCAGATACAGTAGAGAGTAGAAAAAGGCAAAAAACGGGGATTAAATGAAAGTCTACACATTATATGACAAGATTCCCACCTCATCCCTGGTTCCCTTGGTGCCAAACACCAGAGCAGCCTGTTTTATTACCTACTACCGCCATCCCACTAGAAGATTGGACGATTCTTCCCTAAAAAATAGATGCCCCTAAAAAGTTTATCTATAGATATCGCCATCTGGGAGGCTGACAACGAATGGCTAGGTTCCTGACCCATTATCTTACAATAAAGCCCACCAATCCCATCCATGCATAAAATACTTCCCCAAAGAATTTTCTTTTCATTTTGTTTTCGTTTATCATTGGAATACTTTTATAAAGAAAAACTAAAGTTCAAACTACTCTATCTTTGGCTCTGTCTTTCTGAAAAGACCTTAGTAGTCTTTGATAGCTTCCTTGCTCTGTCTCATATTATAAGAGGTTCCACGGTCATTTTGTGTATTTCCTGCAACAAACAACAATCAGGAATCAGTCACTTCTTCAAGAAGTTGTTTTTTGTTTGTTTGTTTGTTTGTTTTGTTTACTTAGTGATAAATGGCGCAATCTAGGTGCTAGAGATGCTTGCTCATTTGTGTTTGGGTGGGTCCAAATGATTTTTTCATACCTCACTCTTAAAGAAAAAACATTACTAGTAATTTGAAGAGAGTATAGTAATTTATAAAATAAATTTAAATTTATAAATAAAAATGCAAAAGAGCACTACAAATCTTCTGTTTCCATTTTATTTATTCAAAGGAGGCTTTATTTTGCTTTTTTTAGAAAAGTCCTTTAAAGCTGGTTTAAGAGTAAACATTTTGAGAACTGAATGCAGCTTTAAAATATCACCTAGTCTACATTCTTCACTTTATAGATGAAGAATTTTATAGTCATATTTTATATCCATGTAATTTCTTATATCATTAAAAAAGATGTGAATCAACCAATGCTTATTATCAGCCTTACTTAGCTGGAAATCAAGATTTTAAGCAACTTTTTAATTTAAAAGTTAAAATTAATAGGTTGAATAATGTTCTGCCCTTCAAGAACCTCAATCTTTTAAAATACAGTTGCAAACCAACAAGAGCAAAGATCATGGAGTGAGAAAAATACCTCTACTGCCAAATAATTTATTCGGGGAGAGAGGTCAAACAGCCCTCCAGCTCCCTTGCAGCACCAACTGACTTCTAACAGTACATACAGTAAGACAAAATTTTACAAGCTTGGTTATCTGGTTTAGGAACAAGAGACACTACATCAAATGACGTGGGTGAAGAGGCAATGGAGCAGACACACCGACATTAGTGTCTGTCTAATGGCAACCACTGGGAAAAGAAGCAAAACCACAATCACCAGAAAGATTAACCAGAGACACAACCACAAAGCAGAGTGTGCCAAGAATAGTAACTCTTCTAATCTTAATACTCTGAAGGCAATCATATTCCAGCACAGTGTAACATGTGTTTTTTTAATAAGTTTAACCCAAAACCATCAAGGAAAAAAATACTAACATAGCTCAAAAAGAGTAAAAGGTAATGTTTATAAAAAAGTGATAAACAGTGTAATTTATCTGCCTTAAAGCCAAATGTTCTACCCTCAGATTAGAAACTGAAAATACAATTGAATGAAATTCTGTAAATAATTTTAAGCTCAAGAGATATGATATAGTTGAAAAGGGTTTAGAGAAAATAAAAATTAATAAGGAAAAAGGGAAACAGAAAAAAGATCTGAATTTTGTAGTATGGGGACTTAATAACTGGTGACAGCAACGTGAAGGAAGTTACTTAAAATAATAACTTTGCTATGATCAAATGTATAAAGCCTTTCAAATTGTAGAAAATTGGACATAGGAGTGTGCAGATTCTCTCTCCAGAATGATCTTCTTTAAAAGCAAACAACAAGCAATGTATGAGTCTTCAAAGATAATGCACAAAGCGAGCTCAAATGTGTGGCTATCTATCAATACATGTGCAATACATAAACCTAAAACTGCTATTTTATAAATCCAGATCACGCAACAATAAATATTGATAATAATGTGAAATATTTATTTCAACAATTTTTAATTGTTGAAAGAAGTTATAAATTAGTAACATATAAAATAGATATGTATGTATATACTTAAGGACAAAGTATATACCTCATTAGGGTAATGTTTCTTATAATGGTGTGACTTTCTATTCCGAAGAACGCTTTCAGAAGTCCTGTCCACATGATGACGTAATGAGTATCCTGTTTCAGGACCTTCCTCACTGGAGACTTCATCAGAGACATTTGTTACTTTCCTTTGGGTATCCTAAGTGGGGAGTACACAAAGAGGATTATAAGTAATTTCTAACCAACCTTTTAGCTTTTAAACTATGAAATTTGAAATTACACTACATATATACACATAACTTCAAAATATCCTCAACTACCACAAAGTAACTAATTAGTATTACCTGATTTTCTGAAAAAATACCTTAAATCAGTAACTACACTTTTAAAGCATTTTTACTTTTAAAAGTACTTCAATAGCCATTTGTCAAATATTATCCCATAATATTTCTGTTCATAAAAGGATTTGAAACAGCTTCCAAAAATGAGAAATATGCCAGGCACAGTGGCTCAAGCCTGTAATCCCAGCACTTTGGGAGGCTGAGGTGGGAGGACTGTTTGAGGCCAGGGGTTCGAGACCAGCTTGAGCAACATAGCGAAACTCAGTCTCCTAAAAAATAAAAAAATAAAAAATCAGCCAGGCATAGCAGTGTACACCTGTACTCCTAGCTATTCGGGAGAGTGAAGTGAGAGGTCACTTGAGCACAGGAGTTTTAGGCTGCAGTGAGCTATAATTGCACCACTGAACTCCAGCCTGGGCAACACAGTGAGACCATGTCTCAAAAAACAAACAAACAAACAAACAAAAAGAAATATAAACAGGAGAAAAGCCGAACAGAGACCACTTAAAAGAAGGTGAAAGAACATATTATACTATTTTTTCAAACTGGAAAAGCCATCAATTGTAAGACCCACCACTAATTTAATAATGGTTTATGGGACAAGAGGAAGTAAATAGCAACTGCATGTGTGCACATGTCAGACAACATTCTACACACATCAATTTGTAAAAGATATCCAGAGTTTAGAAATTATGAAATTAAATGACTCTAAAGCATACGTTTTACTGATATTTTCATGTTCCTCATACAACTTTACTATGTAATATTAATACAAGCCTGAAGACGTGTTTGAAAGCTATATGACTGAAAATTTATCTGCTGAATGATACCAGTGATGAGAGGCTCACATCATCAGAGCTAAATGCTGAAAAAATTCTAAAATCAGAGTAAGGGACTACATTCATTGCAGGCCCATGCTGTACTATGGTTACTGGTACTGAAAATACATGAATGTTCAAGTAGTAACATATACTTTACCCAAAATTAGAGAATCCTCTTTATTTTCCTCAACACAATATGTTCATGCTCACATTCCCAAATGTAACAGAGGTAACATCTTTTAATTTGACTCTCTCTATATTTTTTATAGTAACAGCTTCTAAAGAATAAACTGTTCAACCAAAAAAAAATTTAGTGAAGCAAAGAAATAGAGACATCACATTAAGCTTTGTTACAATAAAACCAGAGTCTCTCTATTTTGGAAAACTAAAGAAATAATTGTTCTCTTTAACAAATATGTCCCCAGTAAGATTTTTTCCAGATTAAAAACAAAACAAAAGAAAACAAAACAGGTATGTTGACACCACAGGTAATGAATGCAGGAAAAACAAGGTATCTTCTTATAGAGAACATGAATGGAAAACTGGTTTCCTGGCCGGGCACGGTGGCTCAAGCCTGTAATCCCAGTACTTTGGGAGGCTGAGACGGGTGAATCACGAGGTCAGGAGATCGAGACCATCCTGGCTCACACGGTGAAACCCCATCTCTACTAAAAAATACAAAAAACTAGCCGGGCGAGGTGGCAGG
>NW_016807158.1:1095242-1162414 GCF_001698545.2 Rhinopithecus bieti | reverse complement strand
TTGTATAATAAATAATTTAGAAATATATCTAACAGCTAAAATAAACATGTAAATTAATGTCTCCTATTTCAGCTTACTTTAAAGGTTCTGAGGTCTTACAGACAACAATTCTAGGAGACATACCCTGACTTATCAAAAAATTCTTAGTAAATCAAATGGTCTTTGAACAAAATCTAGAAACAAAATTTTGCCCATTTCTGGTTAAAAATATATTTTGAAGTTTATTTAAAAAATGATCTGTCAGGTTAAGTTGCAATTCATGGTTTAACTTAGTTTGATAAATTCATTTTAGTATACAACTCATTTTAATATACAATGAAGAAACAGGTCTTTTGTAACATATAAAGATATAAAAAAAAGGAAAATTTTAAATAAGTTTCTAAATATTATAAGAAGTGAAAAGAACAACACAAAGAAAATAAAAGAGTAATCTCTTTCACCCACTGAAATAATCTCTGGAAAAGATATTAGTAATCATGCAGCTTATAAATATCTAAAGGGCTAGAATTGAGGATATTTATAAGAATAAATTTTTTTTCAACATACAATATATAACATGGGAAATAAGACGTTTTTTACTAACAGGCAAACACTTGAGTCCTCTTCAAAGACTACAGCGGGTGAAAGAACAGTTATTCAAAGGAAATGGTTAGTAGAAATATGAAGTTAGTCCCACACAAAATTAAAATGTGCTCAATGCAGATTAAGTCTATCATAAAACATTTTTAAAGCAATTATATTTAATAAATTCCCTTGAATTTTGTTGGAGGTATCAGTTTTGTAAGTAAGGAAAATAAAATAGTATATTGCCTTCAGTTAGGTCAAAAACCAAAAGTTTTTAAAAAATGCACACATACCAAAAAACCCCACATTAGTTTTAACACTAAGTTACTCAGTTCTATTGGAATCTGTATTTTAGAACTGAGCAGGACCTTAAAACTCACCTATTCTAAATGCTCATTTTGGAAACAAGGAACAAGAACCAGTCTAAGTGACTTATTTAAGGTCACGCAGCCAGTTAGAAGCAAAGCTCGCACTAGAGTACAGACCTTCTGACTATTAAGTTAATTATATTCTCCGTACTACCTCAAACTGCCCACTCTCCGGGAAACTGCCTGTTAGGATTTCTTAACACACTCATCAACCTAGAAAGTTTCTGTCTTATGCAAACTGGCCCCTTTCCTTCCTTGTCCTTCTTCTGCAAGGTTCCAAAAAGACCATCATTTCCCATATGCTCTACAGAGCTCCAATGCTTTTTAGTCATTCAGAGCACATCTCCACAGAGTTGCAAGACTGAAAAGTCAGATCTCCAGATCTTTTACTTTCTGTATGATCCTCAGAAGCATGGAGAGACCAAGGGAACAATAAGCCATAGGATAAAGAGGATGGGGAGAGGGAGGAACATGAATTACAGGAGACAGGAAAATGGGCAAAAAATAGAAAATAAAAGATGCAGAGGAAACGTGTTACTTTCTCTATCTGGGAGAGAAAGTGACAGAAACATTAGTTATTAATTATTTCCTTTACCTCTCCCTTGAACACTGTGCAATGTGCAGATGTGGAAAAAGACCAAGTGAAGTTAACTTGATATCCTGAAAATGTCAGAAACTCAAAGATAAGCGAGAGAGAATGTACTGGAAAGGTATTTAAAAAGGTTCATGAAAATCAGACTGGGTTAAGAAGGGAGAGGAAAAGGGGCATAAATTAGGTCAAAGAAGATGGAAAAGTTGGTAGAACCATTAATCAGACAATATATGCAAGAAGAGAAATTTATTTAGGAAGAAAGATGGAGCACTCTGAGAAATGTTAGTAGGCAGCTGAAAACATGAGCCTGGAGGCCAGCAGTCGAAGTAGAAATAGTGGCTGAAAATTTGGGAACGTGTAGAATGAACCAGACTCTATAGGGTTAAAAAAGGGTGAGGTAGGGGGGTGGGGGTAGGCCAGTAAAAGGGTCTTTGAGTCTGTAATAACTGTTGCTTTAACCATTTTTCTAAGGAGAACGTATTCTTTCCTTAACAGGGCAGGGTAAATACTATGTGAAACCAGGAGAAAGAGTACCGGCAGCATTCATCCCAAATGATACCTTTCAGCTATCTCTCACCTCCTCCTGTCCTTACCTCCGCTTCCTTCCAATCTTCTCTGGGTTGTTCCTCTCCCCACTATCTCCTCCAAGTTCATGTTACACTCTCAGGAGACAAGAACAGTAATTTACTAAGCTGTAGTAGGTATTTGATGCTTCTCATGAACCCTATGGAGGTAAGTTGCAAACTAAGCTACAGTGGCTAAATTACTCTCAGAGTTTACAAACAGAGGCAGCCTGGTAGCAGCTGGTAATGAAAGCACTTGCAAGAATATCAATGGAGGGGGACAGTAAGAGCAGCCCAGTGATAGTCAATAATGGAAGCCCATTTAGGGACAATATTAGAGAAGGGTACCAGGTGCAGCCTGGCAGGGTTAGAAGTTGACCTACATAAAGGCGACAGTTGGAATAAGTAAACATATTGAGGATCATGGGAATCCAATTTTTCTCACTGATAGAGAAAGAAGATATAAAAAGAAGAAGAGGCCGGGCGCGGTGGCTCAAGCCTGTAATCCCAGCACTTTGGGAGGCCAAGACCAGCAGATCACAAGGTCAGGAGATTGAGACCATCCTGGCTAACACGGTGAAATCCCATCTCTACTAAAAACACAAAAAAAATTAGCCGGGCGTGGTAGCGGGCACCTGTAGTCCCAGCTACTCGTGAGGCTGAGGCAGCAGAATGGTGTGAACCCAGGAGGCAGATCTTGCAGTGAGCTGAGATCGCGCCACTGCACTCCAGCCTGGGTGACAGAGCGAGACTCCGTCTCAAAAAAAAAAAAAAAAAAAGCGGGGGGAGAGATAGAATGAACCCTGCAGGACTGTATTTGAAATCGAGCTATCAATGCAAATTGATGGTGTATAATATATCTAGATAGCTATAGAAATAAATATAATTGTAAAGGGCCAAATACACATTTTCTAGCTCTGCTCACTGAAAAGATCTGGGGTTAACAACACCCCAGTTGCAACAAGCACATCTTGAACTCAGATTTTGGTTTCTACATACTACTCTTCTTGAAAAAATAGTTGATTCCAGGCTATGACAGAGGAAATACAAGTTGAATCTAAAACATTTTGTTGTGCCAGAAAGTAAGAAAATGCTCAAAGACTGATACAGATATGTCAGAAGCAAGGTTAATTGCTCAAAGGGGTTCCATGACCAAAATTAGGTCGATCTGATCATCAAAATAAATAATGACAGCAAAAAATTGAATAAAATAGAAATCTATGAGTAAATAAATAAAGGAAAACTTCTCCTTAAAGCAGAATGCCAACTAATAAATGTAGAAGGAATGATAGAGTTAGAAAAATAACCACTTGGGAATCATAATAATAATTAGGGCAAGAATAATCTATAGATGCTAAAGCTAGAAGGTGAAAGCAGGATAATAACTGGGTCATGGCCAGGCCTCCACATCCACAGGTTCCATATTTGTGGATTTAACCAACCTCAAATTGAAAATGTAGTTAGGTTTACTATGCTTGCACCTGTACTGAACATGTACAGACATTTTTTTCTTGTCATTATTCCCTAAGCAATACAGTATAATAATGATTTACATAACATTTATACTGTTATTAGGTATTAAAAGAGGATTTAAAGTAAATGAGAGGATATGCATGGGCTATATGCAAATATTATACCATTCATACACAAGACTTCAGCATCCTCAGAGGCTGGTATCTTGTGGGGTGTGGGGTGGTGGTGGGTGGGGTATCCCAAAACTAATCTCTCATGGATACCAAGAAACAACTGTGATTTTGTTTGTTTTGTTTTGTTTTTAAGAGAGACAGGGTGGGTCTCACTTTGTCTCCCAGGCTGGAGTATAAATGGCAAGAGAGCTAAATTCCAATTACTGCAGGCAAAGAGGGTCAAAAACTGTGGCTGCTCCAGGCAGGTTTAGTTTTACCACTGATTGCTATATGACTCATGTTGGCATTAATAAACAGAAGTAACTACCTCAAAGGATAGTATTGATAAAATTAATTTATCAAAAGGAACACAGGTTACTGAGACTCAGATGTTTAAGTAATTCCTCCTGTTGCCTTGTTTTAGGGAATAAAAATACAGTAAAGGCAGTAGGGATGAGAGATTTATTTAAAAAACAAATATTGTAAAATTCTACTTACATTTTTAAAAGGGAAATTAATTCTATTTAACTTTAAAACATGCACAAAATAAACAGGATGCAAGAAAAATTGCATTTTGATTTTAAAATAAACATATATACTAAAATCACCATCCCTCATCAAAAATGGAAGGCAGAAAGTAGCCAGTATTATGAATTAAAGTATTACTGTATAGGAAGAAATTATACTTTTTAGTATTATACACACACACACACAATCTACCTTCTGACATTTACAATTCATGCATATAATACTCATTTCATAAAACTAGAATTAACGCTATTTTCTTAGATCAACCCAAATACCACAAATCAAAGGCACCTGGAAGCAAGGTTAGTAGTATCTTGAAAACAGGAGACATACGTCTCTATACTGCTTTTATTTCTTCCATGATAGAAGCAGTATTTCCTAGACATGCACAGTGCACCCTTGGCAACACCCTCAGCAAGGAAAAAGCCCCAGAAGCTTGGAACTGTTGAAAAGAACCCTGGCCCAAGAGTGGTGGCCTCCTGGCTCTGCTGTTATTAGTGATTACAGTGTTATGAAGAATAAATTAAGATGAAATCAGTGAAAATGTTTATTTGTAAATTGCAAATATTGTAGTAATTTATTAGCTTACTCCTAGATTTTGAAAAACTGTTTACCAAATTGAGCATAAAAATAATGAGAGAACAAGCTGGGCATGGTGGTTCATGCCTGTAATCCCAGCACTTTGGGAGGATGAGGCGGGCGGATCATGAAGTCTAGAGATCGAGACCATCCTGGCCAACACGGTGAAACCTCTTCTCTATTAAAAAATACAAAAATTAGCTGAGCGTGGTGGTGTGCGCCTGTAGTCCCAGCTACTTGGGAGGCTGAGGCAGGAGAATTGCTTGAACCCGGGAGGTGGAGGTTGCAGTGAGCTGAGATCACACCACTGCATTCTAGCCTGGCGACAGAGCGAGACTCCATCTCAAAAAAATAAAAAATAAAAAATAATAATGGCCAGGCGCGGTGGCTCACGCCTGTAATCCCAGCATTTTGGGAGACCAAGGCAGGAGGATCACAAAGTCAAGAGATCAAGACCACCCTGGCCAACATGGTGAAACCCCATCTCTACTAAAAATACAAAAATGAGCTGGGCGTGGTGGAGTGCGCCTGTAGTCCCAGCTATTCGGGAGGCTGAGGCAGGAGAATTGCTTGAACCCGGGAGGCAGAGGTTGCAGTGAGCCAAGATTGTGCCACTGCACTCCAGCCTGGCGACGGAGCGAGACTCCATCTCCCCCTCTCCAACAACAAAAAAATACTACTACTACTACTAATAACAATAATAATGAGAAAACAGCTTATATTTAGAAGACAGCTCAGTCAGAATCTCAGTTTAATGTGGATCCAATATAACTCTAGCCCAAACCAAGTTGTGATTTAATACTACCAGAAAATGTCAAATTTCTGGTAGGGTTTTCAGAATGTTGAAAATTGATTACAGACTTTCATTTGCCATTTTGAGAATCCCTAAGAGTCTGAGGGATGTTAGAAACAACAAAACTGATTTTCAGTATCTTTTCTGACTCTATCATTCCATGATACTCTGAGAAAAAAAATCACAGATTTAATTCTGTTCTGGGTGTTAAAGAAGCTTGCAGGAGTAACTAAGGGCTTTTCCTAGGAATATCTTTCTATGCTGAGGGGGAAGGACCTCGAAGAAGGCCCAGCAATCCACTTAGTCATTCAGCCAGTCAGTGAACCATCATAAAGTTGCCGCTCTCCTCCGTCACTGTGCCTTAGCTGCTCACTCTCCTATTCTTAGCTTCTTAAGTTTAGCTTAGTTTCTATGACCTTATCAGATTTCTGAGAACTACTCTTCTTGTAAAAACATTGCATATCCAACTCCCTGTCTAAATTCACTTCAAGACCCAACTGAAACGTGAAGCCTTCCTGACTACCTGGCAGAGATCATTGTACCCTCCTTTGTTCTCCTAGGATATTCTGTTTGCATTTGTAACAATGTGTTTCAGTGGTTTATATGTGATTTTCCTCCACCAGCTTATGAGCTTCAGCATTGTACTTCCAGCATGTGACTCAATGCAGGGCTTAGGATGGTACTTCTCAGATATTTCTTTTTCTTTCTTTTTTTTTTTGAGACGGAGTCTAGCTCTATCGCCCAGGCTGGAGCGCAGTGACGCCATCTCGGCTCACTGCAACCTCCGCCTCCTGGGTTCAAGTGATTCTCCTGCCCCAGCCTCCCAAGTAGCTGGGATTATAGGCACATGCCACTATGCCCTGCTAATTTTTTGTATTTTAATTTGATCTGGTGATTTAGAGACAGATAATCAGAATAAAACCAGATCACATGTTAACTAATATGCCTGACTGACCTACCTTTAAGATTCCTGTCACATTTAGCCTTAGTATTTAATGTTTTTAACACTAAAATGAAAATTAAAGATTTAATGAAGCTGGGTGTGGTGGCTCACACCTGTAATCTCAACACTTTGGGAGGTTAAGGTGGGAGAACTGCTTGAGCCCATGAGTTTCAGACCAGTCTGGGCAACATAGTGAGAGCTGTAATTCCTGTTTGCTGTTTTTCAGTGATATTGTCACAGTGAAATGAATCTTAGAGGACATGAAAGGAAAGAAAGAAAACTTAGGATCCATGTGACTTCTGAAGTAAGTACTATGCTGAACGACACACAATCAAGATGTAATTCGTGTAGTGTAGGAAAATTTTTAGTATAGTTAAATCATATTAATGAAATAGTTAATAAATTATATCATATATATATTTTAATATTAATATAATAATTAGCTTTTTAATATATATTAATTACATTTTAATATAATATTATTATATAATTAAATTTATATTAATTAGATAACATTCCATTGAAATTAAAGTACAAATCCTTAGGAAAATACAAACTGTTTGTATCTTTTTTTTTTGAGACGGAGTCGTTGACTTCTGATTCCCCAGGTTTGGAATGCAGTGGCACGATCTCACTTACACCTCCATCGCCTGGGTTCAAGCAATTCCTCCTGGCCATTGGCCATCCAAATAGCTGCGATTACAGGCACCCACTAGCACACCTGGCTTAATTTTTGTTATGTTTTAGCACATATGGGGTTTCCACCATGTTGGCAGATTGGTCGTGAACTCGCTGACCTCAGGGTTGACACCCGCGCTCCTCGGCTCTCAGCAAAGTGCTGGGGATGTACAGCATGAGCCCCCGGCGGCCAGCCTCTGTATCTTTTTCAAATTGATATTTTCTCCTAGCACTTTGTCAGGTTCATAAACAGGTTTTATTAAATAATTCCCAATTTGTCCAAATGAGAAATACTAGGTCATTTCAAAAATAATAAGTTTTATCTTCGAATAAAATGTACTTGGATCGACAAGATAGTACCTTTCCAACTTTATATAATACAGGGGTTTTCCGGCTCAGTGGTTTCTCTTTAGTTGGGCATGGTGGCGAATGCCTATGAGTTCCGACTACTCTTGAGCTTCTTTTTTTTTTTTTTTTTTTTTTTGTGAGAACGGAGTCTCGCTCTGTCACCCAGGCTGGAGCGCAGGGCCGGATCTCAGCTCACTGCAAGCTGCACCTTCCTGGGTTTACACCATTCTCCTACCTCAGCCATCCTGAGTAGCTGGGATACAGGCACCCGCCACCTCAGGCCGGCTACGGTTGTGTTTTTTTCTTGTTTGTATTTTTTAGTAGAGACCGGGGTTTCACCGTGTTAGCCGAGGAGTAGTCGTCGATCTCACTGACCTTGTGATGCTCGCCCATCTGGGCCCCCTAATGGCGGAGATTACAGGCGTTTGAGCCACGAGCGAGCCGGGCCTACCTGAGAGTCTTAAGTGGGAGGGAATCACCTGAGCCCTGGGAGTGGTGAGGCTTCAGTGAGCGATGATCATGCCACTGAACTCCACCCAAAACTACAGGGAGTGAGACCCTGTCTCCAAAAAAAAAAAAAAAAAAAAAGGCAGTTCTCTCGAGTGTGCAGTGAGATAGGTTAAAAAAAAAAATAGTGGTTCTCATTCTAACATCTAGAAAACCATCAAGATACCATACACAAAGCTTAGATATCTGTGTGGTTATTAATTTATTTTCCTATCAGTTATGTTAATAGAGATAACGGAAGTATGCAGCTTTTCAATTTATCATCAGAAAAAATTTTGTTAAGTCTTAGGATAAGTTGGTAAGTGCTTAGTAGATAAGTGCTTAGTTTAACCACTTCCTGTCTTAATAAAGTCTGAAAGAAGAAAATATCATCAAGATCTCTGAACTCAGCTTAGGACTTCTAAAATTAACATTTCTCTAAGATCTTCTTGTACCTAATATTTTTAAAAGTCTCATTCATATGCTGGCAAACCAGCCCCCAAATGAGATAAACACAGTAGTACATCTTTAAAAATATTTAGATGTACAGCTGTCATGATTAAAGAGAATAAATCCAGAGTGAGTTAGCCACAACAATGGACAGCCACTGCAATGGCAGTCATGATCATGGTCATGCTGCTGCCCAACAGGAGGAATATTTAAGTCTCTATCTCATTTGATAAGAGAAATATGGTAAACTTCCAAAGGTACCAACCTACTAGTTTTAGGGGGACTCTGAATACTACACATAATATCAGTTGTAGACAACCAAAACAAATGAATGATTCCCAGAAAGTGAAATATATCCACTATGCTATTTATAACTGCTTATCTGGAAATGCTCAAGAAACTGACTTTGCAGTGACTAAATTGTTGCATGCCAATGTTAGAAAGGGGAGCTATATTACATCCAAGTTAGTTATGTGTAAAACATTTTTTTAAAAAAAGACTAAAGAAGACAGAGATACAGACAGAATTCAACCCGTTAAAAAATGAAAACAAAGCGTATTGTCTCTGGAAGAAGAATAGGTGATTGGAATAGAAAGGGTTATCACTCAATGCCATGTTACTGTAAACTATTAAAATCTGGAAAACTTTCCCAAAAATTACAATCAACGAAAATATGCCCAGGATATAACTGCTTAGTTCTACAATGCATGATAAACTTTATCCTAAGAGCACAATCACAAATTGATGAAATAGGTATTAGTGAAGGAGTTAACAAAGTGACAGAATAGTTACTTGCAGTATCCCTTTTCTTGATTAATTTAGTACTTTTCATCAGTTACACTCAATATTTTGATCACAGCTTTTTAACTTTTTCACATTTATTATAGGTATATATAAACTAGTAACATAACCCTTAAATGTTTTGAATATTCAAAATAATAATACAAGCTTGAGTTAGGTTTAATTTTTTTTAATGTTTGCTATAATTATATTTTCCTACTTGTTAGGTCTTCATTGATGGTACGACTATACAAACTATACAAAAGCTATTTTCTATAGTTGTATACAAAAGTCATTTTATATGGTACAAAAATGCACATGGTACGTTGTACAAAAGTAGAATTACATACTATAATATACATTTTATTAACTTAAATAACAATGCCTATATGTTTTATTTCAGATAATTTTGGATAATTGAGGCAAGAACTTAGAAAAAAAATTATACAATTCATATGACATTTTAATACAGCCAATTCTGACCTAAAACGGTGATAAAAATAAATTAACCAATTAATACAAGTAAAATAGTACTTGAGAAATATAAAAGAAACCAAAATCAAGAAATCCTGGCCAGGTTCGGTGGCTCACACCTGTAATCCCAGCACTTTCAGAGGCCGAGGTCTGGCCAACATGGTGAAACCCCATCTCTACTAAAAATACAAAACATTAGCCGGGCATGGTGGTGCATGCCTGTAATCCCAACTACTTGGGTGGCTGGGGCAGGAGAACCACCTGAACCCGGAAGGTAGAGGTTGCAGTGAGCTGAGATCGTGCCACTGCACTCTAGCCTAGGCAACAGTGCCAGACCCCATCCCAAAAAAAAAAAAAAAAAAATGGGTAATCCTAGCTAAATATGCTTTGGTATATTCATTCTCGTATAGATGTATTTATACATGACCCAAATAAACTTTACGGTGTCTATTTTTCCATTATCTATACTATTATAATTTATCAAAACAAAATCCATGAGGCTGTCACATTTAAAGTAATTGATACTCATTACCTGAGACTGAAGTGCCAGAAAAGGGATAGTGCCATCTCTATGCCATATAAAGCCTTAAATAAATACAAACCCTGATAAAAAGAAAGCAGCATGCCAGAGATCTCTGAAGACAGCGCCAACGCTGTGAGAGGTGCTTGTACCGTGGCTCTGAACTGCTCCCTCTTGTGTGTTATCTGTAGTACTAGAACCATCTCCTTCCCTATGTACTTCCAAATGGGCTGCTTTTCTTAATTTCCTTCGTCAGAAGAGATTAAGAATGGAAGGCAGCTTTAATATTTTAATAACCACTTTCTCAGTAGTACAATCAAAAATTTGGAAAACATAAACACAGGAACTTTACTTAATACATAATAAAATTTAGATTTACTAGATAAAATTTAATCCAAATATCATGATGCATATTCAAGACCAATTTCTAGAAATGTTAAGGTATTGGTCCTTGCTTATATTGGCAGGTCAGTGGACAGAAGGTTGTAAAGATTGCATTGGACGGATATTTACAAAAGCATTTCTTCCCTATTTGAATGCCACTTATCTGCAGATGAAGAAAGAAGAAAATTTAGATTGGAGAGAATTATAATCTAATTTATCAACATTGCTATTTATCTAATGTAGGTATTATCTTTTAACAATGAGATGGGCTTAAATCTCAGCACCCAAAAACTACAAATTTCACAATCTCTTAGCAATGATATTCAAAAGAGGACCTGCTCCAAAAGAGCCTTAAAACAAACTCCAGTGTGCTGAGTGGCTAGTGAGACATGCTATGTTTACTGAATCAAGGGTAATATTAAACGGATTCAAACAGAATTTAGTGGCAGGGTGTGGTGGCTCATGCCTGTAATCCCAGCACTTTGGGAGGCTGAGGTGGGAGGATGGCTTGAGCCTAAGAGTTCAGACTAGCCTGGACAATAAAGTGAGACCCTGTCTCTACAAAAAATAGGCCCGGCACGGTGGCTCACACCTGTAATCCCAGCACTTTGGGAGGCCAAGGCGGGTGGATCACGAGGTCAGAAGACCAAGACCATCATGGCTAACACAGTGAAACCCCATCTCTACTAAAAAAATACAAAAAATTAGCCGGGCGTGGTGGCGGGCGCCTGTAGTCCCAGCTACTCGGGAGGCTGAAACAGGAGAATGGTGTGAACCCGGGAGGCGGAGCGTACAGTGAGCAGAGATCGCACCACTGTACTCCAGCCTGGGCGACAGAGCAAGACTCTGTCTCAAATAAATAAATAAATAAATAAATAAATAAATAAATAAAAAAAAAAAAATAAAAGAACTAGTCAGGTGGGGTGGCATACACCTGTAGTCCCAGCTACTCAGGAGGATGGGGTGAGAGGATCACTTGAGCCCAGGAGGTCCAAGCTGCAGTGAGCTGGACTCCAGCCTAGGTGACGGAGACAGTGAGACCCTGCCTCAAAAAAAAAAAAAAAACAGAAGAAAACAAAACAAAACAGCATTTAGTAAATACAGTTTAGCTGAAATTTTTTCTAGGTTTTTGTTTTTGCCAAAGCATCTTAGAAATACAAGATTTTATAAGTAGTAGGAATTATTAACAATCTAGCTAACATATATTGTCTACATAGATATTAAGTGACTAGAAATGAGTTTCAAGAACAAAAGAAACAAACAAACAAAACACAGGCATATTGTCTTAAAATGGCCTTGAAGCAAACATAGAAACTAAATCATTTGGTAATTGATTCTGAAGCTCAGTGGTTTTTTTGAAAGAGCAACCTTACAAGATAAGATTTTAGTCTATGAAGATAAGAGGAGTCAAGAATAATTGTGGATTCAGATTACATCAATGTACAAAAAGATAACTTTTTAAAAAACAGTACCTTCTTCTTTTACCTCCTGTACTTAGAGGAGGTTTGGGTGTTCTTGTGGAAACAATCTGGCAGTGCACAGTTCCCAGGAGCAGCATCAGCCATATCGGCCCAATCACCTCTGTCAGAGGTATGCTGTGTGGGCTAGAAGTGGAGCAGAATAATACTATTGCGGCAACTACAAAAAGGGAAAGAAAATACGCTTAATTATATATCTGATAGTCACCTCTTCAAAACTCTTAAAATTGTTTTGCATTATTTTTTGCCAAAATATTTTCTAAATTTAAATGAGTTTAAAATATTACTACAGACAAGCTCTTTCAGACTGTTTTATTGTCTGCCACAGCCTAACCATGGTATTTAGTAATAAACTCTTGGAACAAGACAACACCCAACATAGTCTCTAAAGTACACCTCAACGCTGCAACATAAATTAGATGCATATGAATCTAAGGACATTTCTAAGTAACATCACAGACAATCAGAGAACCACCCTAACCTCAAGTACATTATTTCTTTGTTTTACAAATAAGGAAATCTTATGATAAGTGTATATAATACAGCGATAAAGAGCTTCTTATTAATAGAGGTCTATCTCCTTAGAATTAATAACACATTTACGTAGGCATAGTTTCCAGAGAAACCACTAAACACCCGTCAATGCTAACCATTACTACATGAAGGGAAATCTTGTTTTTGTCTACACAGCATCCCTTAGACTTTCTGGACATAAACTGTCTTTACCTTTGTCTCCCTCCTTTATCCATCAATCACATATTCTTATTTCTCCCACCACAGGGATAGACATGTAATCTAGGCTTGTCACAGTCTTAGTAAGTCTGAATACAAAAGTTTATAAAAAGATGGGCAAGTGACCTAAGCAGGGCCAATCAGTCTTTTTCAGGGACTAATATAGGTGCTTCAAGACCTTTCTCCTAGATCACAAACACTAAAGACTATGAAAAAATGAAATTGCTAGGGGCCACCTTAACCACCACCTAGAAAGAGCCAACCTAAGAATGTGACCAGCAAGACCAGAGTCAACAGCAAAAAGATATTATCTGAGCCTCTCAATCCAGCCATGCCTGAATCCACGGCCAGGGAGTACCTAAAATAAAATGTAAATATTAGAATATTTTTGGTTATTTTCTTAAGTGTGATCACTGTGATGTGATTATATGTGCTTACTTTGAAGAAATGCATATTGATGTATTCAGGGGTAACATGTCTCAATGTATATAATTTACTTAACAAAATAAGTAAACATCCCAAAATGTTAATCATTGGTAAATTAAAGAGATGGGTATTTGGGTGTTTAGGGTGACCATATAACTTACCATCTAAACCAAGACACTTTTGAGAGTGAAAGGCACCAGGACAACATGAGCAAACTTGGGGTTGGACAATCCCAGCCAAACTGGGACAAATGGCCACCCCAGCTGTTGTACTCTTCTATCTAGTTTCCTGGGGTTTTTTTAGTTTTTATGATAAACAGTAAAAATAACGACCAAAAAAACCAACTTCTTGCAAAAGCTAGTTTGCATTTAGTTTCTGCCACCTGCAATTCAAAGAATCCTGGTCTAACATACCAAAAGCTTAAAACACCACTTAATCTGCTAATATACTTAAAGAGTATCATGAAAACAAATTTCAGCTGTATATAACTGTAAGTAAGAAGGTTCCTTAAAAAGAAAAAAACAAAAATTTTAAAATGCCAATCATCTTTATGAATTACTCTGGAATTTAACCCAAATTCTCTAGTTCTTCCATAACAGTCTAGAAGTTTGAAAAGCAGAGAGTCTTTTTTGTTTTTAATATGAATTCTAATGTGACTTTTATAAAGTTCTTTAATATTTTCGAGGCTTGGTTTAATCTTCTGTATATCTACATAGTACACAGCATACATATACATATAGTAGTACACAGGCACTATAATAGGTTTTAGGTGAGGTAATGCATGTAAAACATTTTGAAAAGCTGCTTATACACAGTAAATGTATACTGAACATTGGTGAATAGCAGCTTTTTTTTTTTAGCTGCCATTAACTCTAATTTTTTTTTTGGAGATGAAGTCTCGCTCTGTCGCCCAGGCTGGAGTGCAGCGGCGTGATCTCGGCTCACTGCAGGCTCTGCCTCCCAGGTTCATGCCATTCTCCTGCCTCAGCCTCCCGAGTAGCTGGCACTACAGGTGCCTGCCACCATGCCCAGCTAATTTTTTGTATTTTTAGTAGAGACAGGGTTTCACCATGCCATTAACTCTAATTTTAAAAGGGGCAAATACAAATGCTTACTTAAGAAGTTCAGAGTTTCAGACACAAAGGAGAATATCTTTTAAAACTTTAGGTTTTATATAACCTGTTGCTGGTTATTTATCTGAACTCTTTCAGCTTTGTGATCATCATTCTCTGTAATCCTAGGGCTGGGGGCATACAAATTACATTTTCTATATATCTTAACAGGAAGTTATTACATACTGTGAAATTCTGATGACAAGGCATTAGAAAAAGAGGGAGGAGCCACTTTCTTCCTCTCTTTCTCCTTTTTTCTTCTGGCTGTATCTCTCCTAAAAGTGATCATGTCCCTCCCATGGTGTCAGTTCCTGAGAGAGTGGCTTTTCCTCCATGACTCTGGTATCACTTCTCCTTGTTGTTTTCCTCTCAAGTGAAGGTTTAGAAGATACATGGAGAGCCGGGCATGGTTGCTCCTGCCTGTAAACCCAGCACTTTGGAAGGCTGAGGTGGGCAGAACACGAGGTCAGGAGTTTGAGGCCTGGTCAATACGGAGAAACCCCATCTCTACTAAAAACACAAAAATTAGTTGGGTGTGGTGGCATGCACCTGTAGTCCCAGCTACTCAGGAGGCTGAGGCATTAGAATCGCTTGAACCTGGGAGGTGGAGGTTGCAGTGAACCAAGATCATGCCACCGCACTCCAGCCCGGGCGACAGAGCGAGACTCTGTCTCAAAAAAAAAAAAAAAAAAAAAAAGAAGAAGATATACAGAGAAAACATTCACTTATTTTATATAATGCTGAATTATACTTTTTGAGCATTTAATGAAGTCCTACTAACTAGACAGTGCTGCTAGAGATTTCTGCTGGGGATCAACTAAGACAGAATGTTGTTGGGCACAAACATTTCCATGGCAGGACTTCACGTACTGGGCAAGTGGAACTCTAGGAGCAGGCTGGATGCAATGGCTCAACATCTGTAACCCCAGTACTTTGACAGGCTGAGGCAGGCGGACTGCTTTAGCCCAGGAGTTTGAGACCAGCCTGGGTAACAATGCGAAACCCTGTCTCTACAAAAAAAATTCAAAAAAATTAGCTGGGAATGGCGGGGGAACCTGTAGTTCCAGCTATGGAGGTGGAAGGTAGGAGGAATTATCGAGCCTTGGAGGTCGAGGCTGCAGCTGAGCCATGATGGTGCCGCCACAGTCCAGCCTGAGCAAGAGAGAAACCATGGTGGCTGATACCTGTAATCCCAGCACTTTAAGAGGGTGAGGTCAGGAGTTCAAGACCAACCTGGGCAACATATTAAGACCCCATCTCTACAAAAATAAAATAAAAAAGAATTAGCTGGGCATGGTGGCGTGCTCCTATAGTCCTAGCTAGTTGGGAGGCTGAGGCTGGAGGATTGCTTGTGCCTGGGAGTTCAAAGCTGCAGTGAACTATGATCACACCATTGCACTCCAGCCTGAGCAACAGAGCAAGAAGACCCTGTGTCTAAAAAATAGAATAGAATATTATCTTCCATTTTTAGGACTGTTAATCTTTAAGATTCAGTGGCAATTAGGCAATGGAGAAAAAAAGACAAGACACAGTCTCTGCTCCCTATCCCTTTGTTTAGACTAGGGGTATCCAATCTTCTGGCTTCCCTGGGCCTCACTGCAAGAAGAATTGTCTGGGGCTAACACTAATGATAGCTAACATAAAATACACTAACACTAATGATAGCTGATAAGCTTTAACAAAATAAATTTTAAAAATTCTCATAAGGTTTTAAGAAAGTTTATGAACCTGGGTTGGGCCACATTCAAAGCCATCCTGGGCTGCATGTGGCCTATGGGCCATTGGTTGGACAGGTTTGGTTTAGAGAAAAGAAGAGACATATAAAGAAGCATTGAAAATACCTGTTATGAACCGAACTGTGCTCCTTTCATCCTCCCCACATAAATGCACATGCTGAATGAAGCCCTAACCCACAATGTGACTACATTTGGAGACAGGGCCTATAAGGAGGTAGTAAAGGTTAAAGAAATTCGTAACAGTAAGGCCTTAAACTGTTATGACTCTTGTCCTTATATGAAGAGGCAGAGATACCAGAGTATTCTCTCTCTCCACTCACACACACAAGAAAGGCCCTGTGAAGACACAGCAAGAAGGTGGACATCTACGAGTCAGAGGCCTCATCAGACACCAACTCTGATATTGCCTCACTCTTGCACTTCCATCCCTCAGAATGGTGAGAAAATAAATTTCTGTTGTATAAGCCACCCAATCTGCGGTATTTTGTGATGGTAGCCCAAGGTGACTAATATAATACTTATGATTAACTGCTATAATATACATAAAAAAGATACATAACTACATTGGGGAGTTATGAAAGGGTTCTCAAAGAACGTGATGTCTGATGTCTAATCTAAGTTTGAGAGAAAACAGAGGATTGACTAAACAAAAGGGAAAAGGGCTACCCCAAGCAAAGGGAGTTGCATGTCTAAAGACATACAGGCAAAAAAGCATGGAATGTTTAAGAAACAGCAAAGAGCTAGTTTAGCCTGGTTAGGGTGGGATAGAAATTCAAGGAGGGATTTGAAAACTCAGATTGCATCTTGAAAGCAGTAACTAGTGAAGTAATTTAGACCTTAAGCAGCTGGTTTGAATTAGTCATTTAATAGGTAAATGGACAGAAAGTAGATGATATAAGGTTTCCTGGCAGTAATCTTGGCAAGAAACTAGGCAACCAAGACATGGAGAAGTGGGGATAGAGCTGAGAATACATAGTTGAGATACTTAAAAAGCAAGTAATTCAAGTAAAAAACTATACATCGTTATATAAAACCAAATCTGACTGCATTTGATTCTTTCTGCCTTTTTTTTTTTGAGACAGAGTCTCGCTCTGTGGCCCAGTCTGGAGTGCAGTGGTGCGATCTCGGCTCACTGCAAGCTCCGCCTCCCAGGTTCATGCCATTCTCTTGCCTCAGCCTCCCGAGAAGCTGGGACTACAGGCGCCCGCCCCCACGCCGGGCTAATTTTTTTGTATTTTTAGTAGAGATGGGGTTTCACCATGTTCACCAGGATGGTCTCAATCTCCTGACCTCGTGATTCCCCCCGCCTTGGCCTCCCAAAGTGCTGGGATTACAGGTGTGAGCCACCGCGCCCGGCTCTTTCTGCTTTTCAAGAAGTGGGAACAAGAATGAGGACATAACTCAGAGCACTGCAGCACCCTGCTTTTACACAGGTTGCTGCAATGAAGATAGACATACAGTGGTTTTCAAAGCTAATGGCAGCCTGCCGAGGGTCATTAGAGTCACATCATGACTTTGGTACTGGCTGTGTGACTTTAAGAAAGTTAAGTCATTTCTCTAACTAAGCTTTACTAGGAGAATGTTTAGTAGTGTTCATCATAAGGGCCTTATGATTAAACTTCGGTTCTGAACTTAAAAATATCTAATTTAATGCCCAATCTAACCTGTGTTCCCTATTTAACTTAGAGGAACCAGTAGTAAATTTCAGACACAATATAATTATACAATGTCAGTGAACTTTTAGTTACATTGGAAACTTGTTTCTCATGGAATACTAGAAAGTAGCAATATTTTGAAAAGCACAATGCACTGTGATGTACAATCAATGGTACTGAATTACTCTTAACAATCTATTGCAGTTTCTGACCACATTCAAATAAAGTTTTCTCCTCTAGGTAAGCCAGAAAACCTTTGAAGATAACTATACTTAAATTAAGTTCTCTTAAGTCCTTTTGAGAAGCAAACAAGAAAATGATAAAAATTATGATCACTATAACTAGAAAATATGTTCACTTCAGCAGTAATTATAATAGCAAAAAACAGCAATCAGCTTAACTGCCCAATATTGATGTAGGACAAGATTCTTTCTAGTAACTAAGAAGTCATATTTACAAAGACTCTGATACTTATTATGACATTAGGTAAAAAAAAAAATGTAGCTGTTCACAAAATAATCTCAACTATTTAAAAGTATTATAAACTCAAAGGCAAGATGATGGGTAGTTTTTTTTTTTTTCTTTAGCTTTTTCTACATTTTCCAAATTTTCTGCCATGAAAATATTATTATATCTTTAATCAGAAAACACACACATTCTAATAACAACCACAAAATCATCACAGTCCACACCCTTTTATGTATATAAGATGTAACCTGGCTTAGAAGAAACAACTTTATCTAAATAAAAGTCTGCAGTTGTTATTATATTGTCATTTATTTAAAATTATCTCTTAGAATCTGTTGATAAAACAAATTTAAATAATCATTCAGGACTGTAACCATGGGTTTTTTTTTTAATAACATTAAAAAGACTGAAAGGACATCAACCAAATGAAAATAACCGCTTTGTTCACGTGATGGAATATGAATAGTTTCTTCATTAGTTTCTAAATGCTCTACAGTGTTACACATGTTGTGTTATATACTGCTGCTAAGACTATGCAGTAGAATGTTGTGTTAGGAGGCACCATAAGAACTGTTAAGTGTGTGGTTCTGGGATCAGAATGCTTAGACTTGAACCTGAATTCTACCATACTTGATGACTGCATGGCTTTGGGCCCTTAAGTCGTTCAGGTCCCACGACTATAAGTGAAGCGTAATAACAGTCCCTATACTTCACTGGGTTGATATGAGAATTAAATGAGAATCTAGAAAACACCTAGCAGAGTGCATGGTATACAGAATTTTGATAAAGTATAAGGACAGCTCAGATCACAGTGGTAAAAGGCACAGAAAAAAGAAACTATACTTAAGGTAGGAATAATAAACTTGTAAAGGTTGTATCTTTTAAAGACTGGTATGTATGTATGTGTGGAAGATGCATTTTGATGAGGTTTTTTTCCTAATTTTAAAAAATCTTCTCAATTTCTATTTTTCTTTAACTATCTACAGATTCAAATATTCATAAAATTATACTGGAAAATAACTTTGTTTTCTCAAATATTTTAATGCCAAATCAATTATGAGATTTATTATTAACATACTTATACATCATACTCAGTAGTAGTTAGCATATGTTTAAAACAAAGCCTTATTAAACCTGACAATATAACATTCTGAAAGGTGAAAGCAAATATCACTTAATTATACCTTGAAGAAGATAAAGGACAAGAAGCCAGAAAAAGATGACCTTTGATGTTACTTGTAACCACCACCGGAAGAAAAAGGGGAAAAATACAACTCGAACAATTCCCTTTCTGGTCAGGGAAGTCCAAGGACTTTCAGGCTTTGCCTTTGCAAATGCAGACCCTGAAAAAAGTAAAATAGGACAACAGAGTATATTTACATATTATTATTTAATTTCTTTAAAGAAAAAAATTTCAATGTTTGAAAAACATGACCACATAATTTTATTCTGTATTATACTATGAGTCAGAAATGTCCAATTTATAGATACTTTAAATATTTTGAAAAAAATATTTTTTGAAATAACAGAATTTCTCCCACATATTTTATAAATACAGAACGATATTCAAATGTCAGTTCTAGTTAGCAATTACAAATTACCACTTTAATTGTCTTTTTGTTTTTTTGTTTTTGAGACAGGATCTCACTCTGCTGCCCAGGGTGGTATCAAACTCCTGGGTTCAAGAGATCCTTCTGCCTCAGCTTCCCAAGGTGCTGGGATTATAGGTGTGAGCCATTGTACCTGGTCCCATTCTCTCTTTTTAATACTATTCTTGTCTTCATCAAGGTTCACAATGTTTTATTTCTAAAAGATAGACAGACAGATACATATCTGACATAGTTTGGAATATTTGTCCCTGTCCAAATCTGACGTTAAATTGTAATCTCCAATGCTGGAGGCAGGGCCTAGTGGGAGGTGTATGGGTGATAAGGGTGAATCCCTCATGGCTTGAGGCTGTCCTCGAGATAGTGAGTGAGTTCTCAGGAGATCTGGTGATTTAAAAGTATGTGGGACCTCCCCGCTACCACTCTCTGGCTCCTCCCGCATGCCTTCTGCCATGGGTAAAGCTTCCCGCGCCAGAAGCAGGTGCTGGTGCTGTGCTTTCCGTACAGCCTGCAGAACCATGAGCCAATTAAGCCTCTTTTCTTATAAATTACCCAATCTCAAGTATTTCTTTATAGCAATGCAAAACAGCCTAATACAATATTTAAACCTATTTTGAATTCTGCTTCTTCCAGAACAATGTCTACTTGTAGTAAACATTTATTTATCCAAGACTCACCTCTTACAAGATCAACATCTATGAGGTCTGGTTTCACATGTGCTGTTTTCTTTGGTTTATTCCTTAGCCCCTATAATATATCAAAAGAAGTATTGGAATTGTGTATATACTTAAATCTAGAACAGGTGAAAATCAATTTCTAAAAATTTCAATTTAAAATAAAATTGTTAATAGTACCAACAAAATGTAACACATTATGCATTTGTTACAAATGGAACACAATTACAGTATTGTAATAAATTTTATTATTGTTCAAAAAGATATATTTAGAGATGTGTATAACATGCCAGGCCGGTTTATTACCAACAGTAAAATTCTAATACAAATACTATTACTACCAAGCAAATTTAGGTGTACAGCTTTAGGTGTAGAGGGAACTGCATTGGCCCCATATTGGCATTTGGAGAGTGTTGAGGCTAGCTAGGGGAGCAGCAGCCCTGAAGGAACCTCAAGGTGTGGTGCTGTAGGCATTATTTCAGAAAGTGGTAAATCACACAGCTGAGGACCAGAAAGGATGCAGACTTCTCAGCAGACGCCAATCAGCTGAGAGCCAGGCGGGACGATGCACTACTCAAGGATGATGGTTGCCATTATGTTCACATGTCAACCCCTCATCAGACCATAAATGCCACCTCATCACCTCAGAACTTAGACACCATAACCAGGAAGGGGGGAGGGAGAGGCAGTTGTCATAAACTGAATTCATTTAAACTTGAAATTATTGAACACTGAGTAAAATTAAGTTTCTGCTATCAGTATATAGAGTGAAGTGGGGGAAGTAGATCAAAACTAGTGGAAAAAAAAAACCTATAACAAAATTAATTACTTTATTACTTAAGACTAGAATATTAAGAATTGGAAGAGCTAACAAAATAAAACAAAAAAGAGAAAACAAAAAACAAAAGAATTGCAAGAGCTTAAGCTAAACTCTTCAGGAGCCAAGTACTGCGAGACAACACAAGTGTTTAGATGATTTGTTTTTTATTCATTCAATTAAGCAAGTAACTGTGCACTAAATCCTGTCTCTGGTCCTAATCCAAGTAACAATGACACCCCCCAACAAAGTAAAAATCTGATTAAGTATTCTGTTTGCATCTAAAACAAAGAAGAGAACCATATTAGAGGTCAGAAATAACTGAGGTGTCTAAATCAAAAATGTGACCTGAAACCAAGATGTAATTAATCTTTGAATCCCTTCAAATACTTCTGTCTGAAGTTGCAAACCACCCAGAGATATAAAAAACAAAAATGAAGGAGAAAGGGTAAAAGTTAAAGAAACAGCAATGAAAATTTTATATATAGTTGACCCTCATATTCTCAGATTCCACAATTGCAAACACACCTACTTGGCAAAATTTCTTTGTACCCCCAAATCAATGTTCACGGTGCTTTTGCCCTAATTTGCAGGCATGCATGGAGTAGGAAAAAAAAAAAAAAATTGAGTCACCCAACGTGCATGTTCCCAGCTGAGGTCAAACAAGGTGATGCTTTAACCTTCCTGTTTCAGCTCTGATTACTGTAAACAGTGTCCTTTGTTGTGTTTTTCACATTTTTGTGCTTTTTGTTGGCAATCCTGTTGTTCAGGATGGCCCTTAAGTATAAGTATAGTGCTTCAAACACTGTCTCGTGTTTGTAAGTGCAAGAAGGCTGTGATGTGCCTTATAGAGAAAATGTGTTAGATAACCTCTGTTCACCCAGGCACAGTGGCTCACACCTTTAATCCTAGCACTTTGCGGGGGCCAAAGTGGGCGGATCACTTGAGGCCACGAGTTTGAGACCAGCTTGGCCAGCATGGTGAAACTCCATCTCTACTAAAAATACAAAAAATTAGCTGGGCATGGTGGCACCTGCCTGTAATCCCAGCAACTTGAGGAGGCTGAAGCACAGAGAACTGTTTGAACCCAGGGGTTGGAGGTTGCCATAAACCAAGGTCATGCCATTGCACTCCAGCCTGGTGACAAAGCAAGACTCTGTCCCAAAAAATATAAAGTAAAAACTAACAACTAAAAAATAAATATAACCTCTGTTAAGGTATGATTTACAGTGCTGTTGGCCATGAACTGTTAATGAATCAAAAATATATATTAAATAAGGTGTCTTTAAACAGAAATACACATAAAACAAGGTACTTCCCCAGGCAGCAATGGTTCAGTATTCACTCATTCAGTGTTCATGGGTGACTTCATAGAACACAGCTACCCCAAATAATGAGTATGGGCTGTATCTGTACATTATTTCTGATTTTACTGTCACTATAGAGTGGCTGATGGATTAGAAATCATTCCCAAGATTTTGCATATTGGAGAGGCAACAGTAATAACACATATTTAAACAAAAATTCATTAATAAAGCACTATTTGGATTTGGTATTAAGTTTATTACAGGAAGATTTTACCTTTATTACTGTAAAAATATTTGAAAACAGTAACACATTTTAATTTACTTGTTTTTTATAAATTGCTTCCCTAACAACTTGAAAGTAACCTTTTTGCCAATGTCTTCCAACTAATCTGAATCTTTATTGCTGTATACCTAAAATTTTTAACAAGAGTATTTTAAGAACTAAGAGTCCCTACAGGAGAAACAGTAAGTTTTCTTGATTTGTGCAAATATTGTTTTTCAATATGCTTCTTCTAATCGACCTTGTTTATATGGGGTTCATTTCCACTTTTGTATTCTATTAAAATATATTTATTTTGAGCTATACTGTAGAGCTATACCCTAATAGCCAGTTTCAATAAAATTTTCCCTCTAAGGTAGCTTATCAAGATAATTTAAAGGGTTAAAAAGAAAAACAAAAAAAGCCAAAAAAAAAAAACAGAAGGCCAGGTAAGGTGGTTCACACCTGTAATCCCAGCACTTTGAGAAGCTGAGGTGGGCAGGATCACCTGAGGTCAGGAGTTCAAGACCAGCCTAGCCAACATGGTGAAACGCCATCTCTACTAAAAATACAAAAATTAGTCGGGCGTGGTAGCGGGCACCTGTAATACCAGCTACTTGGGAGGCTGAGGCAGAAGAATCGCTTGAACCCGGAAGGCAGAGGATGTAGTGAGCTGAGATCGAATCTACAATTATTTTATTCACAAAAATAAAGCATCAAGATACAAACATTCATAAAGTCTGATTTTAATTAAGTAGATATTTTACACTGGAAAATTTTCAATTGGCTTGGAATAAACCACATTCACACAAAGTAGCATAGCTTTCAGTACTGTTTGAACTGTTAAACAGTTTAAATGAACAAATAAAAAATGAAAAGGTTTTTTTTAAAAAAAGAATGCGATTATTAAAACTACTAATTTATGCACAAACTAGAAAGTAGAAACAAGCAGCACAAATGCAATTAATACCAATAACAGAAATATTTTATTTATTAAATATAATTTAAACTCTTACAGTATGTTCCTATAGTGAAATGACTCAGACACAGTAGTATAAAGTTTTTTATTAAAAAAAAAAATTCTCTAAGTACACAGATAATGTTGGGCCAAAAAAACCGAAATGGGCTGTTTAAGTTTAGAAAGTGCTTCTGTTATCTAGACGTCTGTGTATTATTAATATTTAGATTCCATCAAAGTACATAAACAGTTTCATTTTCTAGAAATCTTGTTTAGTTCCCCCATCCCCCTTTTTCTCTGTAATGACTTTATAAGCTTTTTGGTGAAGCTTTAAAAGTCTAGTAGATAGTAAAACAGGAAAAACTTCCAAATTTACTTTTAAATTTTGGTCAAGGTAATCAGAAAAAAGCAAAGTTTTAGTTATAATTTCTAAAATAGTTATGAAAAAATAATTTGCAACTTACAAAAGATTTTACACTTTAGCAGTATCAACTCTGGGTCTTTAATTGAAAATAAACATTTCAAAAAATATATTTTCATGTCTTTGATTTCTCTAGTAGCTGCTCACTGCTTTGACAACTAATGAAAGAATCAATTACATGGGACAAACTCAATACATTTGGTACACTGTTCTCTAAACAACAGGTAGAGTGTTTTTTTTTAATCGAATATTAACATTAATACACCACAGTTACGTACCTCTCTAACTTCCTTAGAATAAATACAAAATTATTTTACACTATAATTTGCCTTCATTAGAACGCTTAGTAAGAATGAAATGTGCTTTTAGGCTTGTTAACAAATTGATCCTTTTATTTAAAAATAACAAGAGTAGGGAGGATAAGTTGATTATGTATGTATGTATGTATGTATGTATGTATGTTTTTTTAGAGACAAAGTTTCACTCTGTTGCCCAGGCTGGAGTGCAGTGGTGTGATCATGGCTCACTACACCCTCAAACTCCGGGGCTCAAGTGATCCTCCTGGCTCAGCCTCTCAGGTAGGTGGGACTGCAGGTACGTCCCAGCTAATTAAGAAAAATAATTTTTTTTTTAGAGATAGTGTCTCACTTTGTTGCCCAAGCTGGTCTTAACTCCTGGACTCAAGCAATCCTCCCACCTTGGCCTCCTAAAGTGTTGGGATTTCAGGTGTGAGCCAGATAAACTGATTAATGGGTAGAGTGCATATTATTCAAGTGATGGATACTCCAAAAGTTCTGACTTGACTACTACACAAGCTATGCATGTAACAAATTGCACATGTACTCCATGACTTTGTACTAACAAAAAGGAAAAAATACATAAAAGTCTATAATTCAGTGGTTCTAAGTACATCCACAATATTGTGCAACCATTACCACTATCTAGTTTTAGAAATTTTTTGTCACCCCAAAAGGAAAAAAAAAATAACGAGAACAAGTTTTCTTTAATTTTGTCTTATTTTTATCTTTATTTTTAAAGACTAGTCAAGTACAATAGTGGGAAAGAGGGAAAGAGTGAAACAAGGAGTTCATCTGATCTGTAACTGACTGTGAACAATCGAGATAAGTTGCTACTTTCAGACCTGCCAAAAGAGCAAGTTTTTAGGTTTTTAATTCTTCAATTACTATTACAAGGTGTTATCTTTAAAGGGAGACATACTTCAGAAAGAAGATGTAGGTCCTAACTTTCCCTAAGATCATCCTGTTAGTAGCACCAAGTAGTAACTAATATAATCCTTCTTCACCCTAATCTCTATTTAGGATTTAAAACAGTTCTTTTTAAAAAGAGGAGATTACATAAGTAATGCAGTAATTTGTGAACAGCTCCCAAAAACTAAAAAAATTATTTATATATACTTTTTCTGAGGCTTTTAAATTCCAAATGTGTCAACCTGATAACATAACCTCTCAAGGTACTTAATATCTCCTGTCCAATGAATTAAAGGCTTTCTAACTGTCAAAGAGAATACAAGGTATTATGGCATCTTACTAGACCTCTCTGCTGCTCTTTATTTGCTTGACTATCCCAACTCTTCTTCACACTCTCTCCATACTATTTTCTCATGGATCTCCTACTTTTCTTTCCTTCTTTACTTGCATCTCTTTATTTACCTACCTATTAAATGTTAGTTATTTCCCAATGCTCTGTTCTCAGCCCTTTCATCATTCAACAGAAATCTACTCATTCCTATGGCTATATTTATATAATGTTTTATATACATATGTATGTGTCACAAACACATACCTATACATATTTACTTTATAAACTGAGAACTCTTAAATGTTCCTCCCAAGTACCAAATAGATATTTCTATAACAAAATTCTAAATGTGCTCTTCTTCCAGTATTTCCTATCATCCTTAGTGCCGCCTGAGTATATTTGTTAAAATATAAGCTTCTGCTTAAAAATCTTCCAATATCTCCCCTGTTGTTTTCCAGATTATGTCTAAACTCTTCGGCAAGGCACTCAAGCCCCTTCATAATCTGACTTCCATTTTCTAGTTTTACTCCTAATGACACTACTCTCCTTCCTCTATCCAACCTTTTACCAAATCAAACCACTTGAGGAGCCCTGCCTCAGTCACGTTTCTTCCACCCTTTACATGTATTTCCATCTGCTCTTCATCTGTCTGAAATGTCTTCCTTAAGTTAATGAACTGCTTCCTCTATGAAATCTTTCCCAATCTCCCCAGGCTTGTCTCCCCTTACTCTCCTATAGAGTTTTAGACATGCCTCTCTTAAAGGAATTTATCTCACGTGTAATTATGTATCTCCCCTACAAAACTATAATCCGTTTTATCTTTCTGTCCCATGACTTAATCCTATATTTTACACACATCACAACTTTGTTAAATGTATTAATCCTTCCTCAAAAGTTTAGAGATTATCATTGCCAAATGGGAAAGAACCTTGCTCTTTATTACAAGTGACTAAGTAGTCTAAACATTAACAAATTTTGGACCGATTTTAGTAACTATAGAGACTGGTTTTCAATCTAATGTAAACCTTTTTATACAAAACAGAAAATGTCAAGTAACTAAAGTAATATTGTCTGTGCCCAGATTAAATTTAGCTCGTGCAGAAACACACTGATTAGTATCTATGCAAATGAAAAATACAAATCTTATTACCAATAAAGAGTGCTGAGAAACAATAAATTCAGTTGAAAAACAGTTTTCATGCTAGCGAGGTAATCTATGAGAATATTTTATCAGCATAAGAGATGTGATTACATGTTCAGGAAGAAAATGCCTACTACAAAAACATTTTAATTAGTGCTTTACTGTCCTAAATTCTTTTTTTAAATGACCAACTTTTCAGTGACTCTTTCTGAGTCCAAGTCAATCTGTTAGTAGCACCAAAAAGCAGATCTCAATTAAGCAGAGCAGCATTTGCACAGGATCACTCAGGCGGGAAAAATCCTGAAACACTTACCAGTTTAATAAACTGTACAGAGCAATGACAGCATCAAAAGGGAGGAAAAGCAAACTAGAAGTATAAGGTGACAAGTGAAAGGGGAAAAAAGCTGACAAAAAAAATAGTCATTAGAAATTCAATTTTAAAAGAACAAAAGATGATAAAAAGAAAAAAACCACCATCAGAAGTAAACGTGACTATGGTAAATAAAGCTTACTCCTTTCTTTAAAAACTTCAATAGAATAGTAATTTATATCTTAAAAGTACATGAAAAAAACACTACAGAAAATGTAATTAATAATTCATAGAACTATGTTTCAAAATAAACAAAATGAAATAAACTCGTTACCTTGATTTCTCTCTGTTCAACAGATTTTTCCCATATTTGTTGATCATATGCTCCAATCTATGAAAAGAAGACAACACTACATTAAATGATCACTGCTGGTACCCATCAAATAGGTCTAACTCTGCTTGAAATATAAGCAACTCAGTATTCATTCAGCACAGATTAGATTTAGCCCTATCTCAGACTTCTCAGATCAGTATCGTATTATTGCAGTGGTTCTCAAAGTATGATTTTGGGACCAGCAGTATTAGTGTCACCTTGGAACTTGTTAGAAATGCAAACTCTCAGGCTCCACTCCAGAGTTACTGAATCAGAAATACAGGAGTGAGGCCCCAAAACCTATGTTTTAAAAATCCCTCTTGAATAGAGAGGGAACAACAGGCACTGGGGCCTACTTGAGGGAGGAGGTTCAAAGGAGGGAGAGGTTAAGAAAAAAAAACAAAAAACTATCAGGTACTATGCTTAGTACCCAGGTGACGAAATAACCTCTATACCAAACCCTCAAGTCATGAGTTTACCTATATAACAAACCTGGACATGTATCCCTGAACCTAAAATAAAAATTTAAAAACTCTTTAAAATCCCTCTTGATGATTCTGATGTTGAAAACCACTACCCTAGGGAATCCTTAATTGTAAATAAACACAATTGCTACAGCTCTGTTACATTTGGGGAAAATCTTTCAAGTGATAAATTCTTTATGGCATTATTTTAAAGAAGAAAAGTACTAATATTCTATACAATTAAAATTTATAAACATGCAGACCACAATTACCACTTAAAGTTTAAACTGGAAAACAAAGTTGTGAAATGATTGAAGACACAGGAAAATAATTATGAAGCAGAATTTCTTACAGCTTCTATTTTTATTTATTCTTAGATGCTGGAAAGTTCTCTGAACTAAACCTTCAACAGGGCAGGATGACCAAATCATTCTTTATTGTTCCCATCCAAGTTATTTCCTATTAGCTCCTACTGTCTCCAGTTTCCACTTAATTCCCCATATCCAAAAGGACACTGAAATGGGTCAACACCATACAATTGTGACTAGGAATTTTCATTATTTGCATTAATTGAAAAGTAGAATCCTAACAAATTAAAAATATTTCAGATAACTACACTTAAGACACAAAATGACCAAAGATAGATAAAGATATTATAAGAAAATACAGGAAGAAAGAGTATTTTCTGACTCACAACATAATTTACCCTGAAGTCCTTTACTCTACCCATTATTTTTTAAATTTCAATTTCAAGAACTGAGAAATTGAGAACACCAGAATGGTTTAAACGTAGAGGTAGAATAAAATAACTTAAGTGACTCGATAAGAGCCTTTAATGTCTGTTATTCTCTCTTTTTTTTGAGATGAGTCTCGTTCTGTCACCCAGGCTGGAGTGCAGTGGCACGATCTCGGTTCACTGCAACCTCCGCCTCCTGGGTTCAAGCGATTCTCCTGCCTCAGCCTCCCGAGTAGCTGGGACTACAGGTGCGTGCCACCACACCCGGCTAACTTTTTCTATTTTTAGTAGAGACGGTATTTCACCGCGTTGGCCAGGATGGTCTCTATCTCCTGACCTCGTGATCCACCTGCCTCGGCCTCCCATAGTGCTGGGATTACAGGCGTGAGCCAACATGCCCGGCAAGTCACTCTTTTACATTATCTTGCTCATATTAATTCTTCTGGTCCTGTAAATCCTATTCTCTTTTTTACCACTTTCCTATGACTCTTTTATTTTAAAAATCATATTATGGCTGAGTGCAGAGTGGCTCTTGCCTGCAATCCCAGCACTTTGGGAGGCTGAGGTGAAGAGAATCGCTTGAGCCCAGGAGTTTGAGACCAATCTTGGCAATGTAGTAAGACCCATCTCTACAAAAAATTATAAAATTAGCTGGGTGTAGTGGCACATGCTTGTAGTCCTAGCTACTTAGGGGACTGAGGTGGGAGGATTGCTTGAGCCTGGGAGGTTGAGGCTGCAGTGAGCCATGATCATGCCACTGCAGCACTCCAGCCAGGGCAGCAGAGTATCCTATCTCAAACAAAAAACAAACAACAACAACAACAACAACAAAATCGTGTTATACCCCCAAAATTAAAATATTGTAACACCTAGACCAAACAACATACTTATATGTAACTAAAACTGCCGTGAGTCTCTATGAAGCAGGATTAAGAAACTCTAGGTAAACAACAACCAACTAGTTAGTCCTAATGGTAGAGCTGACCTGAGGTGACTAGTTGCCCCTCATCCTCTTAAATTCTAAATTCAATCAATCAATCATCTTCCTTAAAATCAAAAAAGGTAAGTATGGGAACATAGATTCCACATGAATAATTCTGCTCTAATTGAGTAATTCAGAATAACTGGGCTTATGCAAATAAAAAATTTATTTTTTAGGCCAGGTGCGGTAATTTGTGTTTTAGGCTGGGTACGGTGGCTCATGCCTGCAATCCTAGCACTCTGGGAGGCCGAGGCAGAACTGCTTGAGCCCAGGAGTTTAAGACAAGCCTGAGAAACATGGCAAAACCCCGTCTCTTCAAAAAACACAATAAATTAGCTGGGCATGGTAGTGCGCCCTTGTAGTCCCAGCTACTCAGGAGGCTGAGGTGGGAGGATCACTGGAGCCCAGGAGGTCGAGGCTGCAGTGGGCCATGATCATGCCACTGTACTCTGTCTGGGTGACAGAGTGAGACCCTGTCTCAAAAAAAAAAAAAAAAAAAAAAAAAAAAAAAAAAGTGTAACATTTCAATGCACTGCATACTTTTCAGTAAAATACTACTTAAAACTAATAAAGAATATGTACCAATATGTTTTAATAACTATTTCAGCAGTATTTTGTTTTCATATACAAAAGGGTGCCTAACTTGTCTACAAAAGAACTATTTTTATTTCTAGGTGACTCAAGAATGTGAATGTGTAGATATATGTCCTATAATCCTAAAATCAGGAAAAATAAAATAATCCTATTCAACAGACCAAATCAGAAATGCATGTCAATCTTTGGCATAACTAGGTTCAGTGTAACCCCAGCATGGTACTCAATAGGCCCCAGGCTTAGAAAGCTACAGAAAGCCTAAGAAACTCCACAGTGAGGCAGTAGGTAAAGTGGAAATGCTTCCTGAAAGCTGACATAGTTCATTGTAAACAGCAAAATGCAATCCTAAAGGTGGGTTGATAGACATTCCTATTAAAAAAGACACAGGATAAAATGGTTTGTTTTACTGGAAAGACACATTTATTCAAAGATTTGATAGGTGAGAGGAAGGGCACCTTTTACTATTAATAGAATATCTCATGGTGTCGGGGCGGGGTCTTAATTTTTTTAAGCTAGATAAATTTCATTTTCAATTACAGCAATTAAATGTCTGTAAGTGCAGGAATCAGTTCTCCTTTGCAGCAGACTTCTTTTGTTTTGGAAATACTACCAAATAGGCTAGGCACGGTGGCTCACGCCTGTAATCTCAGCACTTTGGGAGGCCAAGGCAGGCAGATCATGAGGTCAGGAGATGGAGACCATCCTAGTCANTTTTACTGGAAAGACACATTTATTCAAAGATTTGATAGGTGAGAGGAAGGGCACCTTTTACTATTAATAGAATATCTCATGGTGTCGGGGCGGGGTCTTAATTTTTTTAAGCTAGATAAATTTCATTTTCAATTACAGCAATTAAATGTCTGTAAGTGCAGGAATCAGTTCTCCTTTGCAGCAGACTTCTTTTGTTTTGGAAATACTGCCAAATAGGCTAGGCACGGTGGCTCACGCCTGTAATCTCAGCACTTTGGGAGGCCAAGGCAGGCAGATCATGAGGTCAGGAGATGGAGACCATCCTAGTCAACATGGTGAAACCCTGTCTCTACTAAAATACAAAAAAAAAAAAAAAAAAAAGCCAGGCGTGGTAGTGGAGACCTGTAGTCCCAGCTACTCAGGAGGCTGAGGCAGGGGAAACGCTTGAACCTGGAAGGTGGAGGTTGCAGTGAGCCAAGATCGCACCACTGCACTCCAGCCTAGTGACAGAGTCTCAAAAAAAAAAAAAAAAAAAATTCCACCAGAATGAACATTTTAGTTACTTAGGCAAACAGACTACTTTTTTGGAGAAAACTGTTAGGATGCTGGTTAACATAAATGCAGGTGGGATGCTGGTTAACCTAAATGCAGGTGTCTCAGAAGGAGATGTTCAGGGTTTTGCTTAATAATGTATATGCCTTTAACAAATTACCCTTACATATGAATTCAGACTGAATTATCTCTGAAATTGTTTGTTTCTTGGGATATGTGTGTAGTACACCAGAGGCCTCATTAAATCAGAGTGGTAGCCAGATGCTAGAAGTGAGAGTGAAGGGATTCTAAAGATCTCTTCTGGCCTTTAGTCTCACTTTATTCCCAGCTGGCAAGACAGTAAATCAGAATCCCTGTGACTAGAGTGAAGCTCTTCCCTGAATGAAACATAATTCTACTGTCAATCATTATAGGGCAAGAAAAGAAGTGACACTTAGGACTAGGAAAGAGAAGAACCACCTTCTCAAGACTTAGGGTCATGGATCAAGAATAATTTGCAGAGCTGTGCTACCAAAGTTAAAAAATAACAGGACAGGTTTTCCAACATTTTTATTTTACCTCTAACACACAAATATACCAAAATAGTTTCCAACATTTATATTTAACCCCTAACAGACATTCCTATTAACACACATTTCCACTTTACCTCTAAACACAAATAATGCACTTTCCCCTTCTGCTTTATATTTATTGTTACTGTATCCCTTTTATTTTATTTTTTTAATTTTTTGAGACAGGGTCTCATTCTGTTGCCCAGAGCAACTTGGCAGACTTGACTGAGTCACACAAGTTTGATAGGTGGTTTTTAACAAATTTCTTCTACATAAAATTAAATCGCAAGGCCAAGTTCAATTATAGTTCTCTGTGAAAGAAAACTCAGGAAGAAGATAACTACTTTTTTAAAATGGCATACAAAAGACTAAAAGAAGCTCAGTGGTAACGTTTGTCTAATGGTACAGTAATTTTAATAAGATGGTATGTCTTCAATTGAGAAATAAATACTATGTAATATTTGACTACTTCAACATTTTTGGTACCTCTTAACTGTTCTCTTTTCTTCTCCCTCCCCAATGCCTCTGGTGTTTGTGTGTTTAGAAAAGGGCCTATGCAACATAACCCATAGGTTCATAGAAAAGAGATTTCTTTAAAAGTGCCTAACATTCTAGGCCAGGTGCAGTGGCTCATGCCTGTAATCCCAGCACTTTGGGATGCCAAGGTGGGCGGATCACTTGAGGTCAGACGTTCAGATCAGCCTGGCCGACATGGTGAAACCCCATCTCTACTAAAAATACAAAAAATTAGCTGGGCATGGTGGCAGGCGCCTGCAACCCCAGCTACTCAGGAGGCTGAGGCAGGAGAATCACTTCAACCCGGGAGGCAGAGGTTGCGGTAAGCCAAGATCGCGCCATTGCACTCCAGCCTGGGCGACAAGATTGAAACTCTGTCTTAAAAAAAAAAGTACTTAACATTCTAAAAGGAAATATACTCAAATAATGTTTTGTTGATAGATACACAGAAATAGATATACCAAGGTAATTAATGTACAAGTAACAGTATAGATATCCAACCATATTCTTCATAAGTAATGATCTGTTTCAAAGAGGGAAAAACATTGTTCCATCACATAAGAGGAGACTCTGAAATCCTGATTTATATTCTGTAGCCAATAGTTTTGTACCTTGTGAGAATGTGAAGTCCTTTCTCTGGTGCTTGGCTATGGTAAGCAACTTTATCAATGCTCTTGTTATTACTCCCAGAGATGCCCTGAATACCTTAAGCCTCTGGTGCACTCATACCCAGAGCTGACCTACAGTCAGCTTTTCCATTCCTGGTCCCAGATGACCAAGCACTTTGTCATCTACAAACTCATCCTGTATCTTTGGCAACATGTCCTGCAGTCCTGTATCAATGCCTCACAATAACTCTTTCCTCTTAATGACAGCAAGGTCAATTAAAGATTTTCTTCCCACAAGCTTTAATTCCTAACTACTGTGACCATCACCATTCCTGAAAGAATGTCTAGCCAGTTACTACTTCCCTGAGAAGACTGAAGTCTTAAAATCCAAATATCATTTTCTGTCGTCTCTACTTCTAGTATGTTTTCTCATCTAAAGTTTGAGCCATTACAGAGGTCAAAACTGATTTAAAAAAAAAACAACAACAATAATTATGGAACAGCATCCTGAAAGAGTAAGAGGAATAAGATTCAAAAGAAAAAAAAGGAATTGAGATACTAGAATTTAGTAATATCAAACAGATGAAAATTCAACTAAATTAATATTCTTTAGATGCTTTCTGACCTACTGAAGACTGTTCTAACAGGAAAATTTCTAACAGGAAAATGAACACGTTAAACATGCTGTAAAAAGCTGAAATTAACACAACTAATATGCTATATTGAATACATGTAAATATATACAGCAGATATTTAGAAGGATACATGAAAATCATTAATAATGATTACCTCTGAGAAATACCAAAGACAATAGCACTTTTCCTTTCTGCCTTATATTCACTGTTACTGTATCACTTTTTTTTTTTTTTTTTTTTAAAGACAGGGTCTCACTCTGTCGCCCAAACTGGAGTGTAGTAGCATGATCTTGGCTCACTGCAACCTTGATCTCCCAGGCTCAATCAATCCTCCCACCTCAGCCTCCTGAGCACCTGGGACCACAGGTGCGCCCCACCTTGCTCAGCTAATTTTTTATGTTTTGTAGAGATGAGGGCTCCTTATGTTGCTCCTTATGTGAACTTGAACTCTTGGGCTTAAGTAATCCACCCACCTCAGCCTCCCAAAGTGCTGGGATTACAGGCGTGAGCCACTGCGTCCGGCCACTGTATCACTTCCTCCCCTGCCCCTCTCCACAATGGAGATGTACTACTTTTATAAACCAGGATTCTAACCCAGGTCTATTGGACTCTAAAGTAATTTGAACTAGTTATCTTAGAAACTAATATGTTCCACAGTAACTAGTTAAGTTACTATCACTGAATAGGAACTTTACAGAGAATCATCTACCTCCTCCTACCATTACTCTAATTTTATATATTTACAAGTCTCTACACACTGAGACAAACAAAATGAAATGGGAAAGGGGAAGAAGACGGAAAGGGGGAAATGGAGGAAGGGAAAACTGGGAGGGAAAGAAAAGGGTAAAGAAACGGGATGATTGGTAGGTAGAGAAAAAGACTGCCTTTGTCTACGTATCTGCCAAGGTCAGCTCTGGCTCCTATGAAAAAACTTTGTAATGAATATGATGGTATCAAAAATACAAATGTTAAAATCTAGATAATTAGATGGTGAAATGAGAAACATGTATCACTTAGGAATTTTAGAAAATAAGTATCTTTGAAAAACAATTTGAAAAGCTACTCTTAGGCTATCTAATTACCCCTAGGTTATCACATTCAGAACAGCAGTGGCTCAGGTATCAAGAGGCCAAAGAAAAGGTGTCTTGCTTCAAAAAGGTAGTTATCAATAGTTTAATTAGATTAAGTGCTTAGATAAAAGATTAATAATTCACAAATAAAAATAAGCAAGGCAAAAGGAGACCCAGATTTGCAAACATATTTAAAGCACCTAGTTTCCTTAACTAATGAACAGATATATCATAATACTGTATGTCAAAGCCCTAATTTTTCCTGCCACCATGTTTAGTTTCTTTTTTCTGAATCTCATTTAAGAAATTCTGAAAAGCAAGCTATTAATTCTCACAAACACTAAATGCCATACAAAAAGAAAACAGAGCCCCAATTTCTTCCTAGATGAACTCCATGCAACAAACATCAGAGGCCAATCATGTGCCAGGATAAATGTTGTCTATTACAAGGGTGAACCAGCGCCCCCAGCCAACATTCCATATTTTAATGGTGATTTAATAGCTGTACAACCAAAGGTAATCTTTTGAGTCTTTTTATAAAAATAAATGTTATCAGTCAGAAAATACACTTTGTCAACTCAGGAATGGAACATCAAATACCGTAAGTTCTCACTTATAAGTGGGAGCTAAGTTATGAGTAGTACACAAAGGCACTGAGAGTGAAATGAAGAAAGCCAAAACAGGGGTGTGCAGATAAAAGTCTTTTTCCTAATTAATTGCCGATGTAATACTTTTGATAACTGCTTACAGTTTACAGACGAAAATGGAGCTGTCAACAAAATCATTTTGTGGACAAGATCACATGTGCCAAGATACCTAAAATATATGGTTTGCATTGCCATAATTGTCTACCTATAAATTTGATAAAAAAGAGAAAACTGAGAGGGCTAAGTGATATAACAAAGTTAAGTTACTGAACAAAACAGTGGATGTGAGAATAAAACACTAATCACCAATGAAAGAAAATTATCTATAATCCCCAAAATTATGTTTTCATGATGAACATTCGACAATTATTCTCAGTACTTCTGTTCATATTACAAAAAATAAAGAAGAGACATCTGGGCCACTTAAAATCATTAGAATGATGAATAACCTTCAGACAAATCTTATCCAGAAATAGTAAAAAATAATTATTTTGACATTAAGACTTTTAATTCGGAAGTAAAGTTCTCAAATAGGTTCTCCTTTGGGTATCAAATAGGTTTTCACTGTTTTTTGGCTCACAACTACTACTTCTCAAACAAATTTGTCTCCTGAACCACCTAGAAATCTCTCTGAATCCTGAAACTGCTCCTAATAGGCCTTATTTCTAACCTACTATTCTCACTACTACTCAATTTATGTACTACCCTATTCTTTTTTTTTTTACAACATCCTATTTTAATCTACATATTGTTCAGTGTTTCTAGTTGTCCATTACACAGATGTGCAATGGACAATTACACACACATACACACACACCCCTAAAGAAGTTTGTATACGTCAGACACTCAGGTGACTTTAATGATGAGGATCAAATGAGGAAGATGAATCATTTAATTACACAATATAAGCTATGATGATAATAATGTCACACAGAAAGCTGTGGTCTCAGAAAATGTCCAAAGCTAGCAACTCTTTCAAATGCATAACAACTACCAAATTATTTTACCAAATCTCTAACTTTCCTGAATCAATCTTTTTTAAAAATTCTAAAAGCATAATGAGAGGCCAAACCACAGAAGATCTTTAACCCAATCATTAAAAATATTGCCTTATAATTCTAGAGTTATTTCAGGAAGACCTTAAATGGGTAAGTATTCAAATTTAAGATATCCTAATTGGGAAAAGAAGTCTAAACCATGGAATAAATATTATTGACTATAAGCAAAGAGTTTGCTTTGCAACCACTTGCAAATCTCTTTGCTTTAACCAATCATTTATTTATTTTTCTATCAATCATTATCGGAATATAATAAAAAAAAGAGTGTTACAAAAAAAGTAAAGCTACTTGAGTAGAAGGCAAATTTAAAAATAAATAATTTTTTTTTTAAGATTTGAAATCTTTTGGTTGGGGGACAATGTGACTTTTCAAGGAAGAAAACAGATTTCTAGAATTCTGTCAATTTATATATTTATCTAGCCATTTGGATCAAAACACCAAACACATTCTTATCTGCAGATACTAAAATCTAGGTAGTTATCAAAGATTGCATTCATTATCAGTAATTAAAGCTAAAGCTACTTAAAATATTCCCAACATCATCTAAAACGACACCATTCTCTGCATTAATCCCCAAAAAAGGAGACTACAGACCACATACCTATAACCAAATCACGAATCCTGATCAATCTCCTATTGCCAAGGAAAACCAGTTAATGACATAGTAAAACACTGACTCAAGTTTAGAAAAACGTCTTGAAGGTATTCTTTATTTCAATGAAGAGAAATGATTATGGTAGAATCTACCTCTCAGAAGTTATAAATCTAAAGAAAAAAATATTCACAGAGTCGTAATTCAAAGCAGAATCAAGTAAGTACTGTTGCATACCACTGAAAGATGGTCTGAAAGGACCAATATTTGTAAGATAAAATGTACAAGAATAGGAAACTCACTGGATATGGATGCACGAGAAAGAAATAAAGACGACAGTTTCTGGCTTAAGTACCTGGGACTGCACTGCTACTATTAACCATGACATCCTGGAATAAAAGCAGGTTTGAAAAAAGGCCATTTGGCCAGGTACAGTGGCTCACACCTATAATCCCAGCACTTTGGGAGGCTGAGGTGGGCAGGGTTTGAGTCTAGGAGTTCAAGACCAACCTGGGCAACATGGCGAAAGCCTGTCTCTACAAAAAAAGAAAAAAGAAGTAAAAAAAACAAAAAAAAAACCCACCATTGGAGCCTAAGACAGCCAAGAATTATGGCTAGAGATCAGCAGAGTTGGGAAGGTACAAAATCTGGACCTCAGCAGCATAAATTGGGTGTTTGGATGTTATCTGGTCAATTCGATCGCCTAAGGAAATTGAATATATTATGGAGACCAAGAACAAAATATTAAGAAGGATAAACATATATATGGAGGGGAGAAGAATCAAAAGCAGGTAATGAGACTTACAAAAATTGGATAGGTAGGAAGAGGACTAGGACAATATACTAATAAAAGCTAAACAAGGAAAGAGTTTCAAGAAAGAAGGTAAAGCAAGGAGGGCTAAAAATACTGAAATATTTTGAAGTGGTCATGGCAGTTAAATACGTTAATGTCAGTAAACTTAATCTCGTTTAAACAGTAGGCAGTCATTAGATGAGATTTGGAAGTTGGGGAGTTTGGGGAATGGGGACAATAAAAAAGGTAAAAAACAACCACTTGGAGAGACAGAATATATTGTCCACTAGAGACAGTGATTGGAGGGATACCAGATACAGCATATGCAGCCGAGTTGGTATTAGAAGCAGTCAAGTAGGTTATGTTTGTATTTTTCCTTTTACCACCAAGGTTCAAAAGTCCAGGATCAGGAGTAGAATTTAAATATCCACACATACTCTACCACCAAACACCTACAGTATGCCAGGCATGATACTATGCACTTGCAAGTTTCCTCATTTAATCTTTATAGCTTCCTTTCTCTTTTCCCTCTGCTTCTCCTGAACAATTCAGCACTAAAGCCATTAGATGGGGCAGAACCATGGGGGCCTAAAGCAGGGTGCCAGAGCTACAGTGGAGAGAGCCTGATGCATGGGTGTAGCAAAGCATGGGGTATCAATCCAACTGGGATGTGAAGGAGGACTTTGTGGGGGTGAGGAGAGTCAGAGCCTAAGCAGAGCAAGAAGGATGACCACATGTCGGGGTGACCCAGCACAGGGTACAGAAGCTCAAGCAGGGTAAGGAGGACATCCACTTATAAGATATCTTGGTGTGAGGTGTTGGAGCCCAAGAAAAACAAAGAAGGTCTAGAATAAAGATCTTGAGAGAGATGAAGAGGGTATCTACATACAGGATGGGATGGCAGCTAAGATGGGAGAATGATTTTATATGTGGGGACTGATATCTCAAGAGCCTGAGAATGTTCCTATTTACTGAGTTACTGAGAAATCTCTATCTCTAAAATGCTCCTAAAGAAATAAAAGATTAGTCTGACAACTTCCGAAGCTATTTGTAAATAAGAAAATGGCTTAATAAATACATTATGGCATACTCAGAGAATAAAATGTTATGGTCATAAAATTATGTTTTTAAAGGATATTTAGTAATGTGAGAACATACTTTTGGTAATGTTACATGAAAACAGGAAAATAAAAAATACAATGTTAATATTGTTGGGGAAAAGTCACAATGTCAACAGTAGAGCAACTGTGTGATTTTAACTTTTATTATACTTAACCTGCATTTTCCACTTTTCCTATGATAAATATGTATCACTTTAATATTTATAATAAAAACCAGTATTTTACAAATCAAGAGGAAAAGGGAGCTAATACCCTCAACTAACAATCAAGTGTTAGGTGTTAGTCTAGATGCTTTTGTATACATTTCTCATGGAAAAGTACTGTGAGTAGAAGGGGGCAAGTTATTAAGAAAGCAACTGCCACTGCTCAAAATCAATTTATGAAAATAAATTTGGTTTTTCCTATAAGATACATAAGAGAAACTTTCAGCTAAAGAGATATTTTAACAACAAAACCATCAGAAATTTTAGTAGTATAAAAGGGCAGATAGATGATAAACAATTGACTATGTCAATTATCCATCCATTTTTGAACATCAGGGAAAAAAATGAGTTAAAGAGCCAAAATGCGAAAATGTGCCAATTACCCAGGAAAACAAAATCATTCCATCTGTGTGACAGAAGAGTAACTTAAATTGCATTAGGTGGTGGTGGAAATAATTCAATTGGTTCATACAGGAAAGGGAGGGAATGGAAGAAAGGGAGCTCAGCAAACAGCTTTGTGGTAGAGCTGGGAGAATTCCAAGTTCTGGAAGAAGCCAAGGAGAGAAGGTCATCATGAGTTCTTTTGGCCTCTGCAGCCATGAGGGGTTGGCCATATGAGAAGCAGCAGCAGCAGCCATGGACCGTCTCATCTGACTCCTCCCCAACTATTGTCCTTCAGTCCTCAAAAAATATTAAAAAGATTAGCCCTCAACGCTAGTAACACTATGATTACAGTAGAATCTGCTTCTAAGAAGTTATAAATACAAGGAAAAAATATTCAAAAAGTCAAATTCAAAGCAGAATCAAGTAAGTACTATTGCATGCCACTGAGAGATGGTCTGAAAGGACCAATGTCTGTAAGACAAAATGTACAAGAATAGGAAACTCACTGGATATGGATGCATGAGAAAGAAATAAAGATGACAGTTTCTGGCTTAAGTACCTGGGACTGCATTGCTACTATGAACCACAGCATCATAGAATAAAAGCAGGTTTGAAAAAAGGCCGTTTGGCCAGGTGAACTAGATAGATCCACCTACCTAGTTAGATATATCTAGATACAGTGTCACTTCAGGGGTCCCTCAATAACCGTCAAATGCCAAGCCACCCTTTTTAATACTTAAAGAACTAAATCTTTAATTTAGAGATTAAAAACACATCTAGTTGATTCAATACCCATCTCTCATTATACTTACGTAAAATCAGTAAATCAATCACTGAAACTGCTTTGCAAAATTATGACAGTAGGAGAAATCTGACATAGTTGACTCCATCTTGCTTCTAACCTCCAAGCTGTGCTTGTTCATTCCTGGGAGCAACCAAGCTAACTTTGGGAGGAATTTAGTTTATAGTTTAAAGGAAGGATGATAATAGCCCTTCCCAAAACTACCCCCTCCTTTGAAACCACCTTTGTGAAACTAACAAATTAGCCACGAGACTAGAAATTATGGCCCCGGAGTCATGTAGCCAGAGGTCACAAGATTCATAACCTCCCCAGTTGCTCCTACAGATAACATCACTATTGTAAAACCTAAGATTGGTGTTTGAGGTATTTTTTGGACCCTGCATTCTGATGGACCAGCTGGCGCCACCCAGACCCATAAAATGGCTCAACTGGTCTTGTAATCCCAACCAGGGACTGACAGTGCAAGAAGACAGCTTTAACAACCTATGATTTCATCCCTGATCCAACCAATCAGCATTTCCTATTCCCTAGCCCACTGCTTGCCAAATTATCCTAAAAAATCCAAAAAATAAAAACAAAAACAAAACAAAACCCAGTCTTCAAAATTTCACAGACCAATTTGAATAATAATAAACTCTCTTTTCTGCTTGCCTGGCCCTGCGATTTTTCAACTCTTGGCTGCAAAAACCTGCTGTTCTCAGTGCCTTGGTTTTTCCGGGCAGTAGGCAAGATGAATTAATTGGGCAACTACGTCACTAAGCGTAAAGTACTGAAGTCTTGCTATACTCTGACAGAGACTCCCAACCTCCACGTCTGTGTTATTTTATTCTGCACATCCCCTTCCCCCAACAGTGACCCAAAGCCAGACACACAACTCAAGTGGAGCCAGACTTTCCATTCCAGACATCACATGAGTAGGAGAAACAGAGACAGACAGCTAATACAGAGGAATAAAATTAACATTAACTACAGATCCCAAGAGAGAAGTTTCTAGAAATTCTGCTGCTAAGGGGCCCTACACAGCCTTGGTTTCCTTTCCTTCCCACGTCTTAGCTGGCTGATGTTGGCACAGTTTACACATGTGATGAAAAGTAGAAGCAGAACACCGTGGTGTTTTTTCCTGGCCCAAGTTTAATGAGAACATTGCTGTTAATGCATGCAAACCAATACCATTCTGCATAATTTATGAAGACTGTTTATTTTCCAACTTTCTGGTACATGGCAGTACATTCTGAGTGGATTTATTTATCAAGCGACTATGTGATTAATAACCTTTCCCAAAAAGTAATTTTAGCAAAGATAATTTAACCTCTGCTTTCAACCTTGGATGATGAATTGTGAAGACCCTGCTAGTGAGGAAAGAAAAGATCATCATTGGCTGGGCGTAGTGGCTCACACCTGTAATCCCAGCACTTTGGGAGGCCGAGAGGGGGGACCACGAGGTCAGGAGTTCAAGACCAGCCTGACCAACAAGTGAAACCCTGTCTCTACTGAGAATACAAAAATTAGCTGGGCATGGTGGCACAGTGCAACTACGCAGGAGGCTGAGGCAGAAGAATCGTTTGAACCTAGGAGGTGGAGGTTGCAGTGAGCGAAGACTGTGTCACTGCACTCCAGCCTGGGCAACAGAGCGAGACTGTCTCAAAAAAAAAAAAAAGAAAAGAAAAGAAAAGAAAAGAAAAGATCATTACTGACTTCTATTAATCATGGGAAAATAATTCAAATATATCTTATTTAAATCAAACAGAGGGTGAAAATACTTAAGGGTAAATATCCAAGTTCTATTTAACAAACCTATAACAATAATTCCCAAGTGTTAAAGCTTTTAGAGCCAAATCCATAAAATTTAACATTACTCAATTCATAATTATTTGGAATTTTTGATAAGTGTTATTTGAATTATTATAGAATGGAAATCATTGAAAATTATTTAAAATAAATTATTAAATTATGCAGTGGTGCAATCACAGTGATCCTCCCATCTCAGCCTCCTGAGTAGCTGCGACTGCAGGCGTGTACTACCATGCCTGGATAATTTACTTTATTTTATTTATTTATTTATTTATTTATTTATTTATTTATTTAGTAGAGACAGGGTCTCACTTTGTTGCCCAGGTTGGTCTTGAACTCCTGGGCACAAGTGATCCTCCCTCTTTGTCCTCCCAAAGTGCTGGGATTACAGATGTAAGCCACTAAGCCCAGCTGACTTTTTTAGCTTCTAAATCAAAGAAACACAGTGAAAGATGGGATATAAACATTATCTTCATTTTACCACTAACAACAGTGTTGCTCTTATTTTACATATGAAACTTAAAAGAGAAAAAAACTCCAGAAGACATGAACTTCATCTTCCCACCTAATCTAAGACATTAATCAACACTGGTTCTAATTTTCTTGGCCACAGATGCATTTATAAAAATTGAATTTACTCAGTTAAATAACACTGACCAAAATCAACCTAGTCAGTAAATGTACAAGACTTCTAATAGAATAAAAACACTTAAGTTAAAGTGATAGTTGTATTAATAATCAGTAACTGCTGCTACCACTTATTGAGCATTTGCTGGTCCTTGATGGCAGTCCAGGCAGGGAATGAGACACAGACAACACATTTAATGCCACTTCTCTCAACCACCTAAGAACCCAAAGCCAGGTAAGAAAAAAGTAAAAGAAATAGGGGAGATTTGGTTGTTCAGTGGGGAGTGAAATCACTGTTAAGTAAAGAGTGCAGATACTATGGCCCAGACCAACTAGATCTGAATTCTGGCTCAAGCACACAGGCACTGTGTGACCTTAAGAAAACTACTAGACTTCTCTAAACTGTAATGGCCTCGGTTATAAAATCAGGATAATGGCAGTAATATGTATTTAATAGGGTTTTTGTGATGATGAAATGTATGTAAAGTACTTTCAGACATTGTGTGGCACACACGAAGTGTTCAATAAATATTACCTTTTATTGGCTTGGCATGGTTTCTCATGCCTGTAATCCCAGCACTTTGGGAGGCCGAGGCAGGTGGATCATGAGGTCAGGAGATCAAGACCATCCTGGCTAATGTGCTGATAATGTGCTGAAGCCCTGTCTCTACTAAAAATACAAAAAATTAGCCAAGCATGGTGGTGGGCGCCTGTAATCCCAACTACTCGGGAGGCTGAGGCAGGAGAATGGCGTGAACCCAGGAGGCGGAGCTTGCAGTAAGCCAAGATGGTGCCACTGCACTCCAGCCTGGGCAACAGAGTAAGACTCCGTCTCAAAAAATAAATAAATGAAATAAATAAATAAATAAATAAATAAACATTACCTGTTGTTATTAGCCAACAAATATAACAACCATGATATAGGAGGCTCTGGGCCAACTACTTTACTTAAACAATGTTGTTTAATCCTTATAACAATCCTGGAAGTAGACAGAGTTATTCCAATTTTAAAGAAGATGGCTGTTTTCTTTAAAACACATACACACACACAGGAATAGATTTTTTTTTTAAATTAAACTATTTTTTTTAAAACCTAGGAATAAATCTAACCAAGGAGGTGAAAGATCTATATAGGAAAACTACAAAACACTGATGAAAGAAATCAGAGGTCACAAAAAAATGAAGACATCCCACACTCATGGACTAGGAGAATATTGTAAAAATGACCATCCTACCAAAGATAATCTACAGAGTCAACGCAACCCCTACACAGAAACAGAAAAAAGCAACCCTACAATTCATACGGCACCACATAATATCAGAAAAAGAATAGCCAAAGTGACTGGAAGCAAAAAGAACAAAGCTGAAGGCAGCACACCACCTGATTTCAAAATATATTACAAACCTATAGTAACCAAAAGACCATGGGCCTGGCATAAAATAGACACAGAGACCAATGGAACAGAATAGAGAACTCTGAAATAAATCCACATACTTATAACCATCTTATTTTTGACAAAGGCACCAAGAACATTCATTGGGGAAAAGACAGTCTCTTCAATAAATGGTGCTGGGAAAACTGATATCCATATACAGAAGAATGAAACTAGACCCCTCTATTTTACCACATATGTAATGGTTAATACTGAGTGTCAACTTGACTGGACTGAAGGATACAAAGTATTGATCCTGGGTGTGTCTATGAGGGTGTTGCCAAAGGAGATTAACATTTGAGTCAGCGGGCTGGGAAAGGCTGACCCACCTTTAATCTGGGTGGGCACAATCTAATCAGCTGCCAGTCTGGCTAGAATATAAGCAGGCAGAAAAACATGAATAGAGAGACTGGCCTAGCTTCCCAGCCTATATCTTTCTCCCGTGCCAGATGCTTCCTGCCCTTGAACAGCAGATTCCAAGTTCTTCAGTTTTGGAACTCAGGCAGGTTCTCCTTGCTCCTCAGCTTGCAGACAGCCTATTGTGAGACCTTGTAATCATGTGAGTTAATACTTAATAAACTCCCCTTTATATATATAGTTATTCCATTAGTTCTGCCCCTCTAGAGAACTTTGACTAACAGATTTTGGTACCAGGAGTGGTTCTAGAGGAACAGAATATTAAGGATGGAGTTCTGTTGTTGGTTTTGGGGTTTCTGGAGTTGGCTGCTTAATATGATTAGACCCAAAAATGCTAAGGACTCTACTTCTAATAGTATGGAGAACACTGTTAGTCCTTGGCGTGATGTTTGTTTGGAGAGTTACGCAAAATAAATGCATTTGACACTTCTGATTCATCACTTGTGAGAGGCAAGGAGTTTAGTGACTCAACACAATACCTTTGACCATATGTGGAGAACCAAGGAACATAATGAAACTGGTTGGTTGCTCCTAAGTTCAGTGGACAAAGTGATGAAAGAAAATTATGAACTCAGGGATTCTATCTCCTGGCTTCAGAAGCAGATACTGAGCCTCAAATCTGCTAAGACTGCCCTGGGTGAGAATCTTATCTCCTCTACAGAAATAGCTGAAATTGTGGAAAACCAGACACAAGTTCTTATCACGCAAGTGGCTGACCTTCAACGAAAGCTGCATGCACAGCATCACCAGGTGTCTACTGTTAAAGTGAGTGCTTTGATGGAAAAGAATGCAACCCTGAAACGTGGAATGGGGACACGTGGGAGTACCCTGATGAGGCAGGACACTGAGTTTGTAAATTCTGATGAACCTTTTTTTGCCAGAAGAAACAGCTTCCCCATCCCCAGTAGCGGCAATATCCCCTCCCCGACCCATGCTGCCATTAGCCTTTCCACCTTTGTCTGAAGAGATAAACCTTGTGCTGCCTGAGGCAACAGTGATGACCTCCCCTGAGGCAGCTGTGAGGCAAGATAACATTGATTCTCCTCAGGTGCCACCACTCAAACCCCTGTTTGCTTCTAGAGGCATAACTAAAGTCCCAGCGGGCCCCTAGAGATGGGGTTGAGAGTGTGACCCATGAGGACATGCGCTACACTCAAAAAGATCTGCTTGAGTTTTCTAATTTATATAAATAGAAATCTGCAGAACAGGCATGTGAATGGATATTAAGGGTGTGGGATAATGATGGAAGGAACAAAGACTTGGATCAGGCTGAATTTATGGATTTGGGCTCACTAAATAGGGACTCTGCATTTAACGCTGCAGCTCCAGGAGTTAAAAAAGGTTCTAGGCCGGGCGTGGTAGCTCACGCCTGTAATCCCAGCACTTTGGGAGCCCGAGGTGGGGGGATCACAAGGTCAGGAGATCGAGACCATCTTGGCCAACATAGTGAAACCCCGTCTCTACTAAAATTAGCCAGGCGTGGTGGCACATGCCTGTAATCCCAGCTACTTGGAGGCTGAGGCAGGGGACTCGCTTGAACCCGGGAGGTGGAGGTTGCAGTAAGCTGAGATCACACCACTGCACTCCAGCCTAGTGACAGAGCAAGACTCTGTCTCAAAAAAAAAAAAAGGTTCTAATAGCTTATTTGCTTGTTTTGCTGAGATATGGATTAAAAGATGGCCCACTCTGAGTGAGCTGGAAATGTCTGATCTCCCTTGGTTTAATGTAGAGGAAAGGATCTAAAGGTTTAGGGAGATTGGGCTAGTGGAGTGAATTAGTCACTTTAGACCTACTGACCTCCCCAGCTGGGAGGGTCCAGAAGAGGTACCCTTGACCAATGCCTTGTGAAACAGATTTGTGAGGGCAGCACCTGCATCTCTGAAGAGCCCTGTAATTGCTCTTCTGGGTACGTCAGATCTAACAGTGGGAAGTGCAGTCTCTCAACTACAAAATTTAAATTACAATGGGAATAACTGGATCCCAGGTGGCAGGGGCCAAGTGGCAGCAATCAACCCTCAAAGGCAAGGTGGGTGTGGCTACCATAATGGACAGCAGAGACAAAGTGGCAATCAGAAATGTCTGACTCATGTAGAGCTCTGGCATTGGCTAATCAATCAGTGTTCCTAGAAGTAAAACTGATAGGAAGCCTACTTCATTTCTGCTTAATTTATACAAGCAGAAAACTTCTAGGTCAAATGGACAAAAGACTAATTTGAATTATAAAAACAGAGAATCATGGCCCCTCAACCAATTTCCAGACTTGAGCTGTTTTTACAGACCCAGAACCCCTTGAATGAAGGGGAGGCCGGGTCCCCTTAAGGAAGGGCCCCATTACACTACCGATAATTTATGCAGTGAATCTTTCTCCCATCCTTCCGCAAGGAGACCTCTGGCCTTTTACCAGGGTAACTGTTCACTAGGGAAAGGGAAATGATCAGACATTTCAGGGACTACTGGACCCTGGCTCTGAGTTGACACTGATTCTAGGGGACCCAAAATGTCATTGTTAAGGTAGGGACTTAAGGTGGTTGGGTAATTAATGGAGTTTTGGCTCAGATCTGACTTACGGTGGGTCCAGTGGGTCCATGGACTCATCCCTATGGTCATTTCTCCAGTACCAGAATGCATAATTGGCACAGACATACTTAGCAGCTGGCAGAACCCCCACAATGGCTCCCTGACCAGGTGGGTGAGGGTTATTGTGGTGGGAAAGGCCAAATGGAAGCCATTAGAGCTGCCTCTACCTAGAAAAACAGTAATCAAAACCAGTATCGCATCCCTAGAGGGAAACTGCGCAGATTAGTGCCACCATCAAGGACTTGAAAGACAAAGGGGTGGTGATTCCCACCACATTCCCATTCAACTCTTCCATTTGGCTTGTGCAGAAGACAGACGGATGTTGGAGAATGTCAGTGGATTACCATGAGCTTAACCAAGTGGTAACTCCAACTGCAGCTGCTGTAGCAGATGTGGTTTCATTGCTTGAGTAAATTAACTCATCTCCTGGTACCTGGTATGCAGCCATGGACTTGGCAAATGCCTTTTTCTCCATTCCTGTCCATAAGGCCCACCAGAAGCAATCTGCCTTCAGCTGGCAAGGCCAGCAAGCAATTTTTTGTCCTACCTCAGGGGTATATCAACTCCCCAGCTTTGTGTCATAATCTTATTCGGAGAGACCTTGATCACTTTGTGCTTCCGCAAGATACCACACTGGTCCATTATATTGATGACATTATGCCGATTGGACTCAGTGAGCAAGAAGTAGCAAACACACTGGACTTATTGGTAAGACATTTGTGTGCCAGAGGATGGGAAATAAATCCGACTAAATACAGGGACCTTCCATCTCAGAAAAATTTCTAGGGGTCCAGTGGTGTGGGACCTGTTGAGATATTTCTTCTAAGGTGAAGGTAAGTTGCTGCATTTGGCCCCTCCTACAACCAAGAAAGAGGCCCATCGCCTAGTGGGCCTATTTGGAATTTGGAGGCAACACATTCCTCATGTGAGTGTGCTACTCCAGCCCATTTATCACATGACCTGAACGGCTGCCAGTTTTGAGTGGGGTCCTGAACAGGAAAAGGCTCTGAATCAGGTCCAGGCTGCTGTGCAAGCTGCTCTGCCACCTGGGCCATATGACCCAGCCAATCCAATGATGTGATTGGCAGGTGTGAATGGCAGATAGGGATGCTGTTTGGAGCCTTTGGCAGGTCCCCATAGGTGAATTACAGTGGAGACAAGACCCTGCCATCTTCTGCAGGTAACTACTCTCTTTTTGAGAGAAAGCTCTTGGTCTGTTACTGGGCTTTGGTAAAAACTGTACATTTGACTACCGGTCATCAAGTCACCATGCAACCTGAACTGCCTATTGTGAAATGGGTGCTTTCTAACCCATCTAGCTATAACATGGGTCATGCACAGCAGCATTCCATCATCAAATGGAAGTGGTATATACGTGATTGGGCTCAAACAGGTCCTGAATGCACAGTAAGTTACATGAGGAAGTGCCTCAAATGCCCACGGTCTCCACTCCTGCCAGCCTGCCTTCTCTCCCTCAGCCTGCAGCGATGGCCTCATGGGGAGTTCCCTATGATCAGCCGACAGAGAAAGAGAAGACTAGGGCCTGGTTCACAGATAGTTTCCCAGTGGGCAGAACTTCTAGCAGTGTACCTGGGGTTGTGAACTTTGCATGGAAGGAGAAATGGCCAGGTGCAATTATATACTGATTCATGGGCTGTGACAAATGGTTTGGCTGGATGGTCAGGGACTTGGAAGAAGCATGATTGGAAAACTGGTGACAAAGAAATCTGGGGAAGAGGTATGTAGATGGACCTCTCTGAGTGGTCAAAAACTGTGAAGGTATTTGTATCCCATGTGAGTGCTTACCAGTGGGTGACCTCAGCAGAGCAGGATTTTAACAATCAAGTGGACAGGATGATACCACTCAGCCTCTTTCCCCAGCCACCCCTGTCATTGCCCAATGGGCCCATGAACAAAGTGGCAGGGATGGAGGTTACATATGGGCTCAGCAACATGGACTTCCACTCACCAAGGCTGACTTGGCTGCAGCCACTGCTGGGTGCCCAATTTGCCAGCAGCAGAGACCAGTACTGAGTCCTCCATACGGCACCATTCCTCGGGGTGATCAGCCAGTTATCTGGTGGCAGACTGATTATATTGAACCTTTTGCATCATGGAAAGGCCAGAGGTTTGTCCTCACTGGAATAAACCCTTACTCCAGATATGGGTTTACCTAACCTGCATGCAATCTTCTGCCAAGACTACCATCGTGGACTCATGGAATGCCTTATCCAACATCATGGTATTCCACACAGCATTGCCTTTGACCAAGGCACTTACTTTACAGCTAAAGAAGTGTGGCAGTGGGCTCATGCTTATGGAATTCACAGGTCTTACCATGCTCCCCATCATCCTGAAGCAGCTGGATTGACAGAACAGTGGAATGCACTTTTAAAGTCACAATTACAATGGCAACTAGGTGACAATACTTTGCAGGGCTGGCGCAAAGTGTATGCTCTGAATCAGCGTACAATATATGTTACTGTTTCTCCCATAGCCAGGATTCACAGGTTCAGAAATCAAGGGGTAGAAGTGGAAGTAGTACCACTCACCATCACCCCTAATGATCCACTAGTAAAACTTTTGCTTTCTGTTCCTGAGACATTACGTTCTGCTGGCCTGGAAGTCTCAGTTCCAGAGAGAGGAACACTGCCACTAGGAGACACAACAACTCCATTAAACTGAAGTTAAGATTGCCACCTGGACACTTTGGGCTCCTCCTACCTTTAAGTCAACAGGCTAAGAAAGGAGTTACAGTGATTGGCCCAGACTATCAAGATGAAATCAGTCTACTACTCCACAACGGAGGTAAGGAAGAGTATGCATAGAATACACGAGATCCATTAGGGCGTCTCTTAGTATTACCATGCCCTGTGATTAAGGTCAATGGGAAACTACAACAGTCCAGTTCACACAGGACTACAAATGACCCAGACTAGTCAGGAATGAAGGTTTGGGTCACTCCACCAGGGAAAAAACCATGACTTGCTGAGGTGCTTGCTGAAGGCCAAGGGAATACAGAATGGGTAGGAGAAGAAGGTAGTCATCAATACCAGCTACAACCACATGATCAGCTGCAGAAACAAGGACTGTAACTCTCATGAGTGTTTCCTCCTTCTTCTGTTAAAAATGTGTGTGCATGTATACACTTGTACTAAGAAAATAACTTCATTTTTATTTCTTTTCTCCTTTATCATGTGACATAAGATTTATTGACTTCACATCAGCATTTAAGTATTGTTAACTTCACGTAATATTATTTGGAATGGGGATTGGTGCATTTCTGGTTGTACAAAGGATAGTTGTATTATGTTAGGCTTATTATTGTCTTTACTGAAGATTATATATGATCTCAGGAGATGTGTATGGGTTCAATTTGACAAGGGGTGGGCTTGTGATGCTTAATACTGAGTGTCAACTTGACTGGATTGAAGGATAAAAAGTATTGATGCTGGGTGTGCCTGTGAGGGTGTTGCCAAAGGAGATTAACATTTGAGTCAGTGGGCTGGGAAAAGCAGACCCACCCTTAATCTAGGTGAGCAAAATCTAATCAGCTGCCAGTATGGCTAGAATATAAGCAGGCAGAAAAATGTGACAAGTGAGACTGGCCTGGCCTAGCCTCCCAGCCTATATCTTTCTCCTGTGTTGGATGCTTCTTGCACTTGAACAGTGGATTCCAAGTTCTTCAGTTTTAGAACTCAGATTGGCTCTCCTTTCTCCTCAGCCGGCAGATGGCCTATTGTGAGACCTTGTGATGAGTTAACACTTAATAAATCAATATATTATAGTATAGCGAAATTTTTTTCATTAGTTCTGTCGCTCTAGAGAACCCTGAATACAACATAGCAAAAAATAAATAAAAATGGATTAAGTTTAAAAAGTAAGACCTAAGAGCGCAGGCGGGGTTTTTGGCTACACCTGTAATCCAGCACTGTTTGGGAGGCTAGGCGGGTGGATCACGAGGTCAGGGATGAGACGCCATCCTGATAAACCGGTGAAACACCGTCTTCTACTAAAAAATACAAAAATTAGCCAGGCATTGGCATGGTGGCAGGCGCCTGTAGTCCCAGGTACTCAGGAGGCTGAGGCAGGAGAATGGCGTACTCAGGAGGCAGAGCTTGCAGTGAGCCAAGATCGCACCACTGCACTCCAGCCTGGGCGACAGAGCAAGACTCCATCTCAAAATAAATAAATAAATAAATAAATAAATAAATAAATAAATAAATAAAATCGCAAGACCTAAAACTATAAAACTGCTAGAAGAAAACACTGGAGAAACACTTCAGGACACTGATCTAGGCAAAGAATAATTTTGGGGTAAGACCCCAAAAGCACAGGCAACAAAAGCAAAAATAGACAAATGGAATTATATGAAACTAAAAAGCTTCTGCGCAGCAAAGAAAACGAGAGTAAAGAGACAACCTGCAGAATGGGAGAAAATATTCACAAACTACCTATCCAACAAAGGATTAATAACCAGAATATATAAGGAACTCAAACAACTAAACAGCAAAAAAAACCCAAATAATCCAATTCAAATATATGGGTAAAATATCACCATAGATATTTCTCAAAAGAAGACACAGAAGTAGCCAAAAGGTATGTTAAGAAAAAAAAAAAATCCAAAACAGTAACAACAAAAAAACTCAACAACACTAATCATCAGGGAAATACAAATCAAAACGACAAGATATCATCTCACTCTAGTTAAAATGGCTACTATTGAAAAGACAAAAAATAACGTAAGCTGGTGAGACGTAGAGAAAGAGGAATGTTAATACACTGTTGGTAAGAATGTAAATTAGTACAGCCACCACGGTAAACAGTATGAAGGTTCCTTAAAAAACTAAAAATTGACTACCATATGATCCAGCAATATTAAAGAAGGAAGTCCCGCCATTTGCAGCAAGATGGATGGAACTGAAGGTCATTATGTTAAATGAAATAAGCCAGTCACAGAAAGACAAATATTGATTGCTATGTTTTCATATATGGGAGCTATAAAAATTGATCTCATGGAGGTAGACAGTAGTACAGGACACTGGGAAGTGAGGAGGATAAAGAAAGGTTGGTTAATGGGTGCAAAACACACATAGAAGGAATAAGTTCTAGTGTTTGATATAGCACAGGAGAGTAACAATAATTTATTATATATTTCAAAATAGCTGGAAGAGTAGTTTTAAAATGTTCCCAACATAAAGAAATGATAAATGTTTGAGGTAATGGATATCCTAATTACCCTGATCTAATCATTACCCATTCTATGTAAGTATCAAAATATTACATGTATCCCATAAGATATATAATTATGTATCAATTAAAAATTTAAAAAATAAAAAATGAAACAGATGTAAAGACCTTCAATAACTTGCTCAAAGTCAAAAGACAACCAATGACAGAATCAGACTGAAAGACAGGATGTTCTATTCCAAAGATCTTTTTTGTCTTTTTGTTTTTGTTTTTTTCCTGCTTGATTTTTAAGTCACTAAGATTAATAAACTACAAATAGGATCTATATTTATGTGTGGTACGAATTCAAATTGTTCAAGTCAAAATGAAAGGGAATATTTATTTTAAAATTTCTCAGATACTGTGCTAGAGCTTTCTCAAAAATCATTTAAAAGTTAACATTATCACTCCCCTTTTAAACATGAGGAAACTGAGTCTCAGAGATGTTAGCCCAAGGTCAGATAGTTTTTAAAACACAGAAGTTGGATTCCACCTGCAAAGCATAAAAGCCCACAGGCTTTCCATTATATAATGCTACCTTCCTAGGATAAATCTGATTTGTCTTTTCTCAAAATAATAGCAATGTGGAAATTGCTATTCTTAGTGGCAGAAACCGTTTCAAACTACTTGTTGAGATGAGAATTAAGTAAATATACTACCCATTTCAGGTATATCCATTCTTTGACTTGCTGAAATTTGTTTTTAAATAATCAGATTACTAAGAATAGCTTTCACTTTTTCTTTGTATTCATGATTGTAATAAAAGCCCAATTTTGGCTGGGCGAGGTGGCTCATGCCTGTAGTCCCAGCACTTTGGAAGGGTGAGGTAGGAGGACTGCTCGAAGCCAGGAGTCCAAGACCAGCCAGGGCAACAAAGCAAGACTCTATTCTGTACAAAAAAAAAAATTTTTTTTTTTTAATTAGCCAGGCGAGGTGGTACATGCTTGTAGCTCCAGCTACTCGGGAGGTTAAGGCAGGAAGACTGCTTGAGCCTGGGGGCTGGAGGCTGCATTGAGCTATGATAGTGCAGGATACTATACTCTAGCCTGGCAACAAAGTGAGACCCTGTCTCAAAAGAAAAAAACAAAAAATCAAATTTTATTACTTCTTTCACATATAAGAGGCTAAATGCCATCCAAGGAGACTGGGAAGTCTCCACCAAGGCACTTCATGTAGAATGGGGGGAAAAAAGGAAATGTTTCTTAACATTAATGGGTATATTTATGATATTCTCTCATCTATATTAACTACTTTATAAAAGGTATTGGGCATGATTTGCCCCCCAGAACACAACTTGCTTTAAAGTTCTGCCAACTTTGTAAATTCCTTAAACAGGGATTCATCAATCTACTAAAACAAAAGATCACAGGTAAAGGAGAACTGCACAGATGTTTTACAGCATGAAGCTGTAGATTAAGTATTTACTTTATTACACTGTCTATCACCCAATCTGAGATGATGTTATAAGAAAAAAAATGAAAGCTCTCACATATTTCTTCTCAATTGCCATCTACTATTAGATAATTTTTTTTCCTATGATATACCAGAACTCCTTAGCTGCGCCCCCTTCCCCCACCTTGGATAGAAAGTCCAACCATGGTTACTGAAGGATACTAACATCTCTGCTTTTTACTCCTCAAATGCCAGTTGAGGCAGTTAATGTTCACAATATTACAATAACAGCAGTAAGAAGTAGTTAGAATTTATTTATCAAGTGCTGATACCCCTTTCACATTATTAACTTATTTAATTCCCACAGCACTACTAAGTAGGTATTACTGCTATCTCTATTTTTACAGTATAAAAACTTAGGTTATACAAGGTTAAACAGTAGCAATAAACATGGCTCCATATCTGTGTTCTTTTTTTTTTTTTTTTTTTTTTTTTTGAGACGGAGTCTTGCTCTGTCGCCCAGGCTAGAGTGCAGTGGCTGGATCTCAGCTCACTGCAAGCTCCGCCTCCCGGGTTTACGCCATTCTCCTGCCTCAGCCTCCGGAGTAGCTGGGACTACAGGCGCCCGCCACCTCGCCCGGCTAGTTTTTTTTTTGTATTTTAGTAGAGACGGGGTTTCACCATGTTAGCCAGGATGGTCTCGATCTCCTGACCTCGTGATCCGCCCGTCTCGGCCTCCCAAAGTGCTGGGATTACAGGCTTGAGCCACCGCGCCCGGCCATATCTGTGTTCTTACCCACCAGTAATTTCATTAATATACATCCACAAAAAGGACCCTATGTTCACTTGCCTTGGTTCTGATCACTAAGAGATGTCTGGGAAGGGTTACATTTAATCCCTAATCATTGTCATATACTTCTCCCTGTATTACCTTCTGTGGGCTATCTTGCCAGCAGGCAAGCCATCAGGGCTTATTAAAAAAGCAAATAAAAATATACGAAACTCTTCAAGAATTAGCCTTAACAATATGTAAAATAATTAGTATTATTAATCAAAGGGTAATTATAAGGATTAAATGTGCTCATACGTATGGGGCTAACAACAGGAACAGACATGCAAAAGCTCAATAATTAGCCATTACATCATCTGGATATTACCTAATGCTTCCTTTTCCTTCATATTGCAGCATGTGACAAGGAAAGAATGTAAAAGCCTATTTGCATTCTTTTACTACTCATCATAGCATATACTCTGATTTATCATTCTAAAACACAACTCTGACTAAATCATGTGTACAAAATATAAATCAAGGCTACAGCACCATCCTTGTTTACATATTTCTAATAGTTTACTATAAATAGCATGAAAAACTATGTCATATTTTAAAGCAATTTAAATGCCAAGAATATTAACATATCTTAGTTACTTATTTTAAAGATACCTAACATATTATTGCTGTTCATTCATTTGAAATCAAATATGAGACCATTAAAGAGAACAATCTTACACTGTACAGACCAGTATTAACTTTTTTCTCACTTGACGACACAACTGAGGCTTTAAGAGATGTCATGTTTTACATCCGGTAAAACCCAGTTTCTGACTTCCAATTCCATGCCCTTTCCACTGCACCACACTCTTTTACGTAACTTGTTAACCACAGGCCAGTATTTTCCTAAGTACGTTCAACAGATACTCAGGGGAAAAAATTAAGTCAAATAAATTGAGAAATGATGTTTTCTCTGTCTGCCTCTTAGACAGTCGACTGCACATTATTGGCCCTGGAAAATCCTGAAATCATAAAACTTGTTTACCTGTGTCTCACTCAATATTTTCCAAACTGATTTGACTATGAAATCCTTTTATTCTCCTAATACTTATTAACATCATGCAGAGCACACTTCAGGAAATGTTACTACAGAATAAACCATTACGTTTAATACTTAATTTTTTTTTTTTTTTTGGAGACATAGTCTCACTCTGTTGTCCAGGCAGGAGTGTGGCGGTGTGATCTTGGCTCACTGCAACCTCTGCCTCCCAAGTTCAAGCGATTCTCCTGCCTCAGACTTCTAAACAGCTGGGACTACAGGTGTGCACTACCATGCCTGGCTAATTTTTGTATTTTTAGTAGAGACGGGGTTTCACCATATTGGTCAGGCTGGTCTTGAACTCCCGACCTCAACTGATCTGCCTGCCTTTGCCTCCCAAAGTACTGGGATTACAGGCATGAGCCAAGCCCAGCCTAATACTTAATGTAATAGATAATCAGTATAAAGAGCCTATTTCACAGATTTGACAACTCAAACTAAGTCCCTTGAAATAAGTGCCTGGCTTGACTCATGGCACATCAAAGATACTTAAGAATAAAAAAACTATATAAACTAAAATTTTAATATAAATACTGTCTCCTGACAGCACTGTTTTCAAAGCAGTAAACATTTACCAAGTACCAAGTATACAGTAAGACCCTGAAATAATGGAGATAAAAAGATAATGATTCTTACTCTCATGGATTAGCAGGGGAGATTAATTATCAAGTCAGCCTGTAATAAGCAGTAGAATAAACAAAATACCACTGTCATACACAAGTAGAAGAATAACTGATATTATAAAAGAGATTGGCTGGGTGCCAAGGCTCACATCTATAATGCCAGCACTTTAGGAGGCCGAGCAGGGCGGATCACGAGGTCAGGAGTTTGAGATCAGCCTGACCAACATGGTGAAACCCCATCTCTACTAAAAATACAAAAATTAGCTGGGCATGGTGATGCGCGCCTGCAGTCCCAGCTACTCAGGAGGCTGAGGCAGGAAAATCGCTTGAACCCAGGAAGTAGAGGTTACAATGAGCCGAGATCGTGCCACTGCACTACAGCCTGGGCAACAGAGCGAGACTCTGTCTCCAAAAAAAAAAAAAAAAAAGGAGATTCCCAAATTATTGTTAAATGGAGCAGAATTTAGCTTACATGGAAAATCTCAGGATGTTTATGTCTAGGATGGTAAAAGAGGATGAAGATCTCTCTGTAGCTTTCCCTGTCTCTATGCAGAAACAACTCCCCTTTCAATTTTTTTTCCTCAAGGAATACTATCACATATTACTAGGGTCATGTCAAAAAGACTCAGAAGCCAACCTAAATAAGCTCCTATTATTAAGACAGAACAATCTGTCTGACAATGGGAAAGACATTATTATGGACAATAACTCCAACAGGTGGAAACATGAAATATCTTTAAAGCCATGAGTTCATAATGATAATTAAACAAACAAGCAACACAGTGGTGACCTTTAGAGGATGCTAGGTAACTACAACATTACTCTGTAAACTGTAAAGAGAAAGAATCAAGAAAAAAAAAAAAAAAAAAAAAAAACACTATACCACTGCCACAAAAAGAACACACACAACTTTCCCATAGGAGCACTAGCAGGAGGAGATACCTAATCCAGTTTTCAGGGGATTATGAAAGATATCTGTGAGGGGAAGATGCCAGTTTTGAGTTTTAAGGATCAACTTTAGTTTAAAAAAAAAAAAAATTAAAAGCGTAACTGGGCAGTCTAAACACTAAGGTGAAAAATAGCATGGGAAGACTTTAAATAGTTTTATTCAGAGGGATGGCGTTAGAAGGTAAGAAAAGTTGAAGGCTGAAAGGGGTACGCAATGAGGCTACAAAGCTAACTGGAATTAGACCAGAAAAATCCTTATAGGCCTTGCAAAGAGTTTATACCACATATGACAGAAAGCCTTTGACGAGTGTTAAAAAGGTGAGTGACAAGGTCAAATTTTTGTTTAAGAGAAATCACTCTGGTGGGTGTGAAACATATTTAACTGGAACAAGAATGAAAGAATAATGAAGGTAGGGAGATCACAACAGACTTGAGAAATATTTAGAAGACAAAAGCAAAAACAGAATGGTGACTAGAGGAACAAACTCACAGGGAACTTTGTGTGAGTTACGGTAACACTTTCAAGGTAATTCTATTGCAGCATTTACCATAAAATATAACAGTTACTTGTTTACATCTTGGCTCCCCATGATGCAGTTTCCTAAAGATAAGAACTCAGTCGGGCTGGGTAAGGTGGCTCACACCTGTAAATCCCAACACTTTGGGAGGCAGAGGCTGGAGGACAGCTTGAGCTCGGGAGTTTGAGCCCAGCCTGGGCAACATGGAGAAACTCCATCCCTATAGAAAATTTTTTAAAAACTAAGCCAGGCATGGTGGCTCACTCCTGCAGTCTCCAGCTACTCGGGAGGCTGAGGTAGGAGCCCAGGATGTTGAAGCTGCAGTGAGCCATGATCGTGCCACTGTACTCCAACTTAGGCGACAGAGTAAGAACCTATCTTCCAAAAAAAAAAAAACAAGGAACTCAGTGCCTGATACATAGTAGACACATCATAAGTGTTATTTAAACATAAACGCGTGTAAATCCTATCAGGACATGATTTTTTGGAATGAGAAAGTCTTGGTTAAAAAAAACCCTTTAATAATCCATATGTAATAAACCTTAGTTTTACAACTACACTGAGACCAGGTGGGGGGGAGGGAAGAAAAACAATATTTAATCCTAAAAATCAATCTCTACAGGTAAAACTAAATGTATTGAATTTTCCCTATATGAAATCAATGGAGGGAGGTTCTACCTAGTAATTTTCTCCTTGGTTTTCTACCAGTAAATAAAAATAAACTACATAATAAAGTGTCACAGTGGACAGAACAGCAATAATTAGAAATACATCCTGCTGCCTACCATTTTGAGATTGGAAAAATAAGACCTCATTCCTCTGATTCCCCAAAGCTGTAAAAGAAGTACATTTTAATAAGGCTACCTTACTAACCAGCTCTTTATATACCATCTTACTTGATTGGAGATTACACTATCCCCCTTCTCCACAAATTAGGTAAACCAGAACTCTGTAATTCAAATCCATCACCGGGGTAGAGAAAAGATACCAAAACAGAAAGCAAACTAAAGCAAGACTTCACTTAAAATGGCCAGGCAAAATATATCCTAATAAGGATATTGATTCAGGGCAAAAGTTCAAATGGGAAACTTTCAGGTTGTATATGTTCGGCATTTTATTCTCTGTGAATCAATCCTTGGTGCTGAATCAACAGCTTTTATTTGAATAAACTCTATGGTCCATTGGATAAAGAGCAATTTAGCTTCTAAGTTGACCTGTTAAATGTCATTTGCAAATGTCATTCTTTGTAGAACTTAAACATACAGCAGGTTAACAACAGTGTTTTAGTCACTCCCAGGCCTTTCAAAGTTGGTACATTTGCCTAATTTTAGGCTGCTGATGGTAATTTACTACTTTATTTCACCATCATGTCTATTGCTATGGTTAAAAATAAACTGACTGCAAGACACTTGGAATACAACTGGCAAACATTATATCATTGATGAGCATTTCTGTTTTAAACCTATTCATCAAAAAACGAAAAAGGTTAGAGGCTAGTTTTCCAGTATGTCATAAAATATTTTTCTTTCCAATACCCCACAGGTATAAGAAGCTTTATTCAATAAAGAACTTCAGCTCTATTCAAATAGCATCATTTCTTGGATCTCCTCATACCTGTGTAAACTACTACTTTAATTATTAGGTGCTGTATCTGGCAACTGCTATAGGCAAATGATTGCTTCCTTTTAATGGAAAAACTATTCCTTTTATTCAAAAAAAGTCATAAGCAAATGACTGCAGCATTTCAAATAAATTATATACTATGTAGAAATTCCTAGTCTTGATGTACCAAGGTATTTGCAAACCAAAAACCAAAAACATTCTGTTACCAAACACTTAACTTCTAAAGAGAACAATATAAAATGCTAAGAATTTAGAAATGTATGCATTATAGTGCCTTAACACTGTAAAAAAGACAACTCAAAAACCTTAAAGAATTTTTTACTGATAATGTTTTATGAAGTCAGTACTTTTACACTAAGGAGAACTATAGATGGATCCCATTGGAGTCTATAAACATTACTGTGTAGAAGCCTAAAAGGTACTGCTAGGGAAGAGTGAAAGGTATTTTTTTCTATTTTTCCTTTTTTTTTTTTTTTTTGAGATGGAGTTGCACTCGTTGCCCAGGCTAGAGTGCAATGGCATGATCTCGGCTCACCGCAACCTTCGCCTTCCAGGTTCAAGCGATTCTCCTACCTCAGCCTCCCAAGTAGCTGGAATTACAGGCATGCACTACCACGCCCGGCGAATTTTGTGTTTTTCGTAGAGATGGGGTTTCTCCATGTTGGTCAGGCTGGTCTCGAACTCCCAACCTCAGGTGATCCACCTGTTTTGGCCTCCCAAAGTGCTGGGATTACAGGCATGAGCCACCGCGCCTGGCCTATTTTTCCATTTTCTTTACAAATGGGAGTTGAATCTGCAATCTCTATTAAGTACACATACTGCTAGTTCTAAACATAAAATTCTATAAATTCATGGTACAGTTGACAACATCTCTGGACCAGGTTAAAATAAAACAAAACAAAAAAAACACAAGCTCTTAAGTTCCCTTATCTCTCAATGTTTTAGTTTTCTCACCTGTAAAATAAAGATAATAGAAGATTAATTCATAAGGGATCTTTCCCTTTCTGCATTTCTGATTCTTTAGTAAGGTTAGGTTCTAGCACAAGGTAGCCTAAACAGTGGTAGCCTCAGGCAAAACAAAAACAAAGGAACAACAATAAGGCTGGCATGGTGACTCAGCCTGTAATGCCAGAACTTTGGGAGGCTGAGGCGGGCGGATCACGAGGTCAAAAGATGGAGACCAACCTGGCCAACATAGTGAAAACCCATCTCTACTAAAAACACAAAAAATTAACCGGGCATGGTGACGGGCGCCTGAAATCCCAGCTACTCGGAAGGCTGAGGCAGGAGAGTCGCTTGAACCTGGGAGGTGGAGCTTGCAGCGACCCAAGATCGCACCACTGCACTCCAGCCGGGGCAACAGAGCGAGGCACGAGACACAGTATCAAAACAAACAAACAAACATCAAAAGAGCTATCAGTAAAATCAGTTCATTGGAGTAGTACTTGACTTTTCACCCAAAGAACTTTATTCAGGTTTTACTTTAGAATAACGTAATTTATTTACCTACAATTCTTTTTTTGTTTTGTTTTGTTTTGCAGACGGACTCTTGTTCTGTCGCCCAGGCTAGAGTGTAATGGTGGGATCTCGGCTCACTGTAACCTCTGCCTCCCAGGTTCAAGCGATTCTCCTGCTTCAGCCTCTCAAGTAGCTGGGATTACAGGCATGTACCACCATAGCTGACTAATTTTTGTATTTTTAGTAGAGACGAGGTTTCACCATGTTGGCCAGGCTGGTCTCAAACTCCCAGTCTCAAGTGATCTGCCCACCTTGGCCTCCCAAAGTGCTGGAATTACAGGCATGAGCCACTGTGCCTAGCCTATTCACCTACAATTCTACAAACTGATTAAACAACAAATCACGATAAGGCTAAACAGAGAACTCACAATAAAGGACAGATCTATCACAATGTATTATAACCAAAGCCATAATAGACAATAACAACCACAAATCAGGTAAATATTAGAAAATGGTCATTTCTACTCTATTTGCAGTGTCAAAGGAAACAGTCAAAAGTAAAAGAAAATTTGATCATTTAAAAAAACATACCCAGAGAATTCACCATATAGGATATTGCATTCCTCAAAATTACCATGTAGAATTAAGTGTAAGATATAATGGAAACTATATCTGTCTTTATAGTTATCTATTCTATCCACTTTTTAATGCATCATTTGTTTTGTTCCTTCCTAAAACACCCCTCTTAACCATGAAAACAAAGTACTTTAAAGGATCCCAGATAAAGAATGACACATGCTAAGGAAAAAACTGTGTTAGAAATTAAATCAAATAATATAAATAAATAAAATAAAAAAGAAATTAAAGAATAAGAGAGAGAGCAATTAAATGTAAGCACATAATTTTCAAAAATACAAAGGAAAACTGACCACTTCTAATGGTGTTTTTCCATTTTAACAGATATAGAAATGTCCAATTTAAGAGAATAATTAAGGCCAAGTAAGGTGGCTCATGACTGTAATCCCAGCACTTTGGGAGGCCGAGGTGGGAGGATAACTTGAGCCCAGGAGTTCAAGACCAGCCTGGGCAACAGAGTGAGACCCCATCACTACAAAACACAAAACAAAAAATTAGCAGGGCATGGTGGCACGTCCCTATAGTCCCAGCTATAGGCACGGGGTGGGAGGCTGGGGTGGGAGGATTGCTTGAGCTGAGGAGGTCAAGGCTGCAGTGAATCGTGACTGTGCCACTGCACTCCAGCCTGGGTAACAGAGTGAGACCCTGCCTCAAAAAAGAAAAAAAAGAGCAATTAACAAAAACCTTTAATTAAATATATTATTAATAACAACAGTCTATATTTAGCAAAAGTGAACAGAAGGGAGAGGAAGTGCTATAGCAGTATGTATTGAATAGCTACTATACACCAAGCACTGTACTTGGTGTTTATATACGTTGTGTCATTTAATCATCACGGCAATTTTAAAAGGATTCTTTTCTCAGTATTACAGATAAAGAAACCAAGGCTTAGGAAAGTTAAGAAACTCACCCAAAGTTGCTAAACTTTGGACAGCCAAATATGTCCTCTAGTATATAATCACTGCAAATTGTTGTGTATAATTAGCCCCAAATACAAAATCTTATAGCCTCAAAGAGAGGAATGGCTTTCCAGTAGCCTGTAGCAGTTACAGAAAAAAATAACATTCTCACATATTTTATTTCAATGAGTATAAATTTTTAAACTGCACATGTCGACTCAAATGTTCCAATTTTATAACTAAAACAATGGATTAATATTTTATATACATCTAAATGTAAACTTTAATATTCAATGTCTTTTGGTCCCAATAGACACAATCAGCATTTTAAGAGACAATCAATAATTTATCACAAAGTAGGTTTGACAATCCTCCAAAATTAGGACATTGAGAAATATACACTCTGGTTTAACTTATATGCACTTTTTTTTAAAGTGAAAGAATGTTACTATTTATAATAAGAAAGGAAACCTCATAATCATTAGGTTAAACAACCCAAATATCTATTTATTTAATAAGAACTGAAAGCAGAAAATTGTGCTTAATTTTGCCCAAATGTATTCCTTAACACTTCATATAAGAGGAGATAGGTGCCAGGCATGGTGGCTCACACTTGTAATTCCAGCACTTTGGGAGGCCAAAGCAGGAGGGTTGCTTGAGCCCAAGAGTTCAAGGTCAGCCTGAGCAACACAATGAGACCCCGTCTCCTTGCAAATTGAAACAAAATTAGCCAGGTGTGGTAGTGCATGCCTATAGTCACAGCCTCACCTACTCTAGAGGCTGAGGTGGGAAGATCGCTTAGGCCTGGGAGGTTGTGGCAGCAGTAAGCTGTGATGGTGCCACTGTACTCCAACACAGGTAACAGAGAGAGACCCTGCTTCAAAAAAAAAAAAAAAAAGAAAAAGAAAAAGAAAGAAAGAAAAGAAATTCTCACCTCCTGTTCTGCAAGGTATCTGTAAGGATGTTTTAAATTAAAAATGTTGTAAATTAAAACAAGAAAGGCTGGGCATGGTGGCTCACGCCTGTAATCCCAGTACTTTGGGAGGCCAAGGCGGGCAGATCACAAGGTCAGGAAATCAAGACCATCCTGGCTAACACAGTGAAACTCCATCTCTACCGAAAATACAAAAAATTAGCCAGGCGTGGTAGCGGGCACCTGTATTCCCAGGTACTCGGGAGGCTGAGGCAGGAGAATGCCGTCAACCCAGGAGGCGGAGCTTGCAGCAAGCTGAGATCGCTCCACTGCACTCCAGCCTGGTCAACAGAGCGAGACTCTGTCTCAAAAAAAAAAAAAAAAAAAAAAAAGAGAGAGAAAAGAGGACCTAGGTGTTTGACAATCATAACATCTAAGAACACGAAGAAAATATTTAGGATCCTGATCTTCTCTTACTCAGTTCTTCACTGGTGGTCTAGGATAGAGCTACACAGATGGAAACAAAGCTACACATCTCCACACGAAATCCATTAAAACCAGTAATATACTTTAGTTACTCTTCAGTAGTAGGTTGAATAGTGTCCCACAAATATTCACATGCACTGGAACCTCAAAATATTTCCTTATTTGGAAATAGGGTCTTTGCAGATGTAATTAGTTAAGGATCTCAAGATGAGATCTTAACTTAGATGGGCCCTAAATCCAATGACTACTGTCTTCATAAGAAGAGGAGAGAACACAGAAAGAGTGTGAAGAAGGCAATGTAAAGATGGGGGTGAAGATTGGAATGATGAATCTACAAGACAGGGAACAACAAGAATTGTTCACCAGTAGTTAGGAGAAAGCAGAGAACAGTTTTTCCCTCAGAGCCTTTCTCCAGAAGGAACCCATCCTTGTTGACACCTTGATTTTGGACTTCTGGACTCATGAATGGTGAAAAAATAAACTTCTATTGTTTTAAGTCACCCAGTTTGTGGTCATTTGTTATGAAAGACATAGAAAACCAATATAACTTCTTATAATATCTTGTTATAACCACTGAGTTAATTTATTTCATTATCACAATAAATTAAACCATGAGACTCTATATAGAAGCACTCTGGGGGAAAATGCTATATAATTGTATGGTGGTACTCTAACATCATCACCATTCCTGTCATTGTTAAATCAACACATATGTATCTATAATACTAACCCTATCTTTAAAAAAAAAAAAAAAAAGTGTATACTTCTCCAAAGACAGAGACATCCGAAGTCACCTAAAAACAAACAAACAAACAAACCTCTCAAATTAAACAAATGGGTTATATCAAAGTCTCTTCAGTCTGTTTCTCAAAGAAACTTTAAGATAGGAAGACCAGTGGCCTGAAAGTCAGCAGACCTTAGTTTTGGCTTTAATCACTAATTCATGATCAAGTTATTAACTTCTACGGGTGTCCAATTTCTTACCTATAAAGCAAAAAGTTGAACAGGAACTAGATAACCTCTAATGTCAAACCCTCGACTATCACATAGTATAGTTTCTTTTTTCCTTGTAAACAAGTAAAACTAAAACCCAAATTATTTAGGCTAGAGATACCCAAACTGGAGACAGTGTGTGAGTGGAAAATTAAAACTTCATAACCAAAATAGGGAAGAAAATCCTAAGTGAAAAGGCAAATGTTACAGCGACTAAACTAACCAATACATTTGTGCTAGGATAAGTCTTATTTTTGGCGAGTAAGTGAGATTAAAAAGGAAGAGGTGGAAAACATGATCAGTGACTGAAGCAAGCAAAATTGAGGTTTATAAGTGCTACTTAATCATGATTTTGCTGTATGAGTGTTAGACAACAAACACCAACTGAATACCCACTTTTCTACCACCGGATATTAGAAGTCTAGTATTTCAGATTTTCCATTTACAAGAAATTTTAAGCCTCATGAGAATTTTTTGAATCCATGAAATAAAGTACTCTGATAAGTTTAAGAAATATAAACTCTGGGTTGACGGCTGACCCATATATCAATAATCCTTAAATAAATACAAAAGACAGTGTTACTCCTTTATATACATGAACAAAGTGGAATTCAGAGAAATTAGGCAACTTATCCAAAGTTATACAGACTGTCAAGAACAAGGATTCAAATCTCTGCTTTCCAAAACCCAAAACCTGTGTTCTTGTTAACTATTAAGATACACTGCCTCATATGGTGGTTACCATCAGATGGTTGCGACAGAAGGTTTTTGATCTCAGCCCTATTTTACACAGGTGTTCAGCTGGTAAAACTTCATCAGGCTGATTTATATTCCATGTGATTTGCTGAATATATACTATTACTTCTTTAAAAATTAATATGTGTTTGTATATACATACTCCCTCCACGCTTTAGTCGGGGCTCTTAAAAAAAAAAAATCCAATTCAAACTAGCTTCAACAAAGGGGAATTCCTTAGAAGATAATGGCTGAACTACTCAAAGCTAATCTCAGGATAGAGAGAATCCAGAGACCAGAGTACCATGATGGCCTGTGGTTGTCTCTTTTTCCTATTCGTGACCTCTGGTGCTATCTCATTTCCTCCTTTCCACAACTTTCTCCAATACAGTAACATGTCTAGAGATAGCTCCTGACTTTCGTCCTTGTTAACTCCCCCATGAAAGAAGCAAGAGTCTTTTCTATCAACTCTAATTTTTGAAAAGTTTATAAAAGGACAGCTTAGGTCACTGCACATACCTGGACTGATCACTGTGGCCAAGGGGATGTAGAACCATCTCTGGCTTTGCCTTAACCATGTATCCACCAGTTTGGCTGGATCAAAAAAAGAGTATTCGTAGCAAAAACATGGTCCTTAGAGATATTCTTAAGTACTGAAAGACACTCTAATTTCTCATCTATTTTATTGCAAGTCATAAGATAGTTACTATTATTATTTTTAAGAGTGATATAGTCATCCCTCAGTATCTGTGGGGGATTAATGCCAGGACCACTTGCAGATATTAAAAATCCATGAGTCCTCAAGTCCTTTATATAAGATGGTGTAGTATTTGCATATAACATATGCATATCCTCTCATATACTTTACATCATCTCTAGATTATTTATAATACCTAATATGATATAACTGTTCTGTAAATAGTGGTTATACTGTATTGTTTAGGGAATAATGGCAAGAAAAAAAAAAGTCTGTACATGCTCAGTACACACGCAACCACTCATTTTTTAAAAATACTTTTAAGCCAGGTATGGTAGCTCACACGTGTAATCCCAGTACTTCGAGGCTAGAAGTTCAAGGCCAGCCTGGGAAATATAGCAAGACGCCATCTTTACAAAAAATTTAAAAATGAGTTGGGTGTGGTGGTGCATGCCTGTAGTCCCAGCTACTTGGGAGGCTGATGTGGGAGGATCATTTGAGCCCAGAAGTTCTAGGTTACAGTGAGATATGATCACACCACTGTACTCTAGCCTGGGAGACAGCAAGGCCCTGTCTCTAAAAATAAATAAATAAATAAATAAATAACTAAATAAATAAATAAA
>NW_016807158.1:1091876-1094845 GCF_001698545.2 Rhinopithecus bieti | reverse complement strand
TCTTGGAAAATAAATAAATAAATAAATAAATATTTTTTAAAATGTATTTTTGATCCACAGTTGCTTGAATCCACAGATGTGGAGCCCACAGACCTGGAGGGCTGACTGTACTTCACATTTATTGACAATTTATAAACCACTTAAACATTTATTTTTATTTTTTAGAGATGAGGGTCCTGTTATGCTGCCCAACCTGGACTCAAAATGTTGGACTCAATCAATGCCTCAGCTGTGTAAGTAGCTGGGACTATAGGTGTGCAACATCATACCTGGTAAAAAATTTTCAAGAAATCATATTTAGCTTATTGGAGCAAGATGGCCAAATACAAACCTCTAGCAATCATGTTCCCAGAAGGAACACCAAATTGAACAAACTACACAAAAAAGCACCTCCATAAGAACCAAAAATCAGGTGAGTAAACACAGTACGTTGTTTTAACCCTCATCAGGGAAAGATACACTGAAAAGGGTAGGAAAGACAGTCTTGAATTGTCAACACCACCCCTCCCACATTCCTAGTAGCAGCCGTGTGGCGTAGACAGAGTATATCAACGTGCTTGGGGGACAGAAAGTGTAGTGATTATGAGACTTTGCATTGGAACTCGGTGCTGCCCTGTCACAGTGGAAAGCAATATGGGGCAAAATTCAGCTGGTGCCCATGGAGGCAGCATTTAGACCAGTCCTAGGCAGAGGGGTATTATCCCGCCCAGCAGTCAGAAACTGCGTTCCAGCTAGCTCTACTACTACAGGCTAACGCCTTCTGGGGTCCTAAATAAACTTGAAAGGCAATCTAGGCCACAAGGACTGGAATTCTTAGGCAAGTCCTGGTACTGTGCTGGGCTCAGAGCCAGTGGACTTGGTGTGCATGCAACCCAATGAGATAGCAGCTGGGGTAGCCAAGAGAATGCTTGCACCACTCCTCCCCCAACCCCAGGCAGCGCAGCTCACTGCTCTAGGAGAGACTCCTTCCCTCCATTTGGGGAGAGGAGAGTGAAGAGTAAGGAGGACTAAGAAGACTTTGTCTTGGAACTTGGATAGCAGGTAAGCCACAACAGAATAGGGCACTGGGCAGAGTACTGAAGTGCCCATTCCAGGCTGCAGCTCCCAGACAACCCTTCTAGACACCCTGGGACAGAAGGGAACCCACTGCCTTGAAGGGAAAGACACAGTCCTGGCATGATTCATCACCTGCTGACTAAAGCGCCCTTGGGTCTTGAATACATGTAAGTGGTACCCAGGCAGTACTCACTGCAGGCCTTGGGTGAGACCCAGGGTCCTGCTGGCTTTGGGTGTGACCCAGCACATTCTCAGCTGTGATGGCTACAAGGAGTAATTCCTTCTGCTTAAGGAAGAGAAAGGGAAGAGTAAGGGGGACTTTGTCTTGCAGCCTGGGCACCAGCTCGGCCACAGTAGGGTAGAACACCAGGCAGACTCCTGGGTTCCCTGATTCCAGGCCTTGGGTCCTGGTCAGCATTTCTGGACCCAGGATGGGCCAGAGCAAAGCCTGCTACCCTGAACGGAGAAAACAGGCCTGGCAGCACTCACCAAACACTGAATGAAGAGCCCTTGGTCCTTGAGTGAACACTGGCAGTAGCCAAGTAGTACTTGCTGTGGGCTTGAGGTGGTGGTGGCCACAGGGAGAAACTTCTACATGAGCAAAGGAGAAGGAAGAGTGCAAAGAACTTTGTCTTGTGGCTTGGGTGCCAATGCAACTGCAGCAGAATAAAGCATGAAGTAGATTTCTAAGATTCCTGACTCCAGGCTCTGGCTCCTGGATGGCATTTCTGTACCTACCCTGGGCTGGGGTTGGGGGTGCGGGGAGTGGGGCAGGGGAGCTTGATGCTCTGGAGGGAAGGATGCAAGCCTAGCTGGATTTACTACCTGCTGACTGAAGAGCTCTGGGGTCTTGAGTGAATGTTAGTGATAGCCCAGGGAGTGGTCGCTGTAGGCCTTGGGCGAGACCCAGTGCCATACTGGCTTCGGGTCTAACCTGCACAGTCCTAGTAGTGGTAGCCAAAGGAGTGCATGCATTACCCTTCCCCCAGCTCCAGGCAGCTCAGCAGACAGAGACTCCATTTGTTTGGTGAAAGGTAAGGGAAAGGAAGAGACTCTCCCTGATAATCCAGGGAGTTTTCCCACTTCTTACTCAAGACAACCAAAGCAGTACCTGCACAAGTCTGCAAGAGTCACTGCATTACCAAGCTTGGGTTGCCCCCTAATGCAGATACGGCCGCAGTGACCGAAGATTTAGATCACAAAACTAAATTCCCTTTGAATACTTGGAAATCTTTCCCAAGAATGATAGGTACAAACAAACCCAGACTGCAAAGAATACAATAAATACCTAACTCTTCAATGTCCAGACATCAATGAACACCCACAAACATCAAGATGATACAGGAAAACATGACCTCACCAAATGAACTAAATAAGGCACCAGTGACCAATTCCAGAGTGACAAAGCTATGTGACTGTTAAGACAGATAATTCAAAATAGCTATTTTGAGGAAGCTCAATGAAATTCAAGATAAAAAGGAGAAGGAATTTGGAATCCTATTAGAAAAATTTTACTGTAAGATTAAAATAATTTTAAAATGTAAATAAAATTCTGGGGCTTCAGGATATACTGGCTGACTTTAAAAAAAAAGAGAGAGAGAGAGAAAAAAAAATCTAGAGCTGAGTGGCCAGGCCCGGTGGCTCATACCTGTAATCCTAACACTTTGGGAGGCCAAGGTGGGTGAACTGCTTGAGCTCAGAAGTTCAAGACCAGCCGGGCAACACGTTGAAACCCTGTCTCTATTAAAATACAAAAAATTAGCAGGGTGTGGTGGTGCATGCCTGTAGTCCCAGCTACTCAGGAGGCTGAGGCATGAGAATTGCTTGAACCCAGGAGGCAGAGGTTCCAGTGAGCTGAGATCACACCACTGCACTCCAGCCTGGGCAACAGAGCAAGACTCTGTCTCAAAAAA
>NW_016807158.1:1067514-1089424 GCF_001698545.2 Rhinopithecus bieti | reverse complement strand
ATCCAGAGCTGAAAAATTCAACTGCCATACTGAAGAATACATTAAAGTCTGTCAACAGCAGAACTGATCAAGCAGAAAAAAAGAATTAGTGAGCACGCTATTTGAAAATACAGTCAGAAGAGACAAAAGAAAAAAGAATAAAAAAGAATGAATCATGCCTACAAGATCTAGAAAATACCCTCAAAAAGGCAAATCTAAGAGTCACTTACTTTTTTTTTTTTTTTCTGAGACGGAGTCTCGCTCTGTCGCCCAGGCTGGAGTGCAGTGGCCAGATCTCAGCTCACTGCAAGCTCCGCCTCTTGGGTTTACGCCATTCTCCTGCCTCAGCCTCCTGAGTAGCTGGACTACAGGCGCCCGCCACCTCGCCCGGCTAGTTTTTTTGTCTTTTTTAGTAGAGACGGGGTTTCACCGTGTTAGCCAGGATGGTCTCGATCTCCTGACCTCGTGATCCGCCTGTCTCGGCCTCCCAAAGCGCTAGGATTACAGGCTTGAGCCACCGCGCCTGGCCGAGTTACTTACTTTTAAATGGAGGCAGAGAGAGAGATATTGGGGTAAAAAGTTTATCCAAAGAGATAATAACAAACTTAAAGAAAGATATCAATATTCAAGTATAAGAAGGTCATAGAACACCAAGCAGATTTAACCCAAAGACTACCTCAAGGCATTTAATAATCAAACTCCTGAAGGTCAAGAATAAAGAAATGAGCCTAAAATTAGCAAAAGAAAAGAAACAAATAACATGCAATGGAGCTGTAATCCATCTGGCAGCAAACCTATCAGTTGAAACCTTACAGGCCAGGAGAGAGTGGCAGGACATATTTAAAGTGCTGACGGAAAAAAACTTTTACCCTCTAATAGTATATCCAGGAAAAATATCCTTCAAACATAAAGGAGAAATACTTTCCTAGACAAACAAAAGGTGAGAGATTTCATCAACACCAGATCTGCCCTTCAGGAAATGCTAAAGGGAGTTCTTCAATCTGAAAGGAGGTTAAAAAGCAATAAGAAATCATTGGAAGGTACAAAACACACTGGTAATAGCTAAGTACACAGACAAACACAGAATATTGTAACACTATAGTTGTGATATATAAACCACTCATATATTGAGTAAAAAGACTAAAAGATGAACCTATTAAAAATAATAACTATAACAACTGTTCAAGATAAAGACAGTATAAAAGATATTAATAGAAACAACACAAAATTAAAAGCAAGGGGCATAAAGTGAAAGTATAAAGTTTTATTAGTTTTCTCTTTGCTTGTTAGTTTTTGCAATCAGTATTAAGTTGTCATCAGTTTAAAATAATGGGTTATGAGATGTTACTCACAAGGCTCATGGTAACCTCAAATCAAAAAACCTACAACAGATACACAAAAAATAAAAGCAAGAAATCTAATTTTCTATTTTAGTAGAGATGGGTTTCACCATGTTGGCCAGGCTGGTCTTGAACTCCTCAAGTGATCTGCCCACCTCAGCCTCCCAAAGTGTTGGGAATACAGGCGGGAGCCACCGTGCTCATCCAAAAATAAACTTTAAAAAATTAACCAGGTTGGTGGCACATGCCTGTGGTCCCAGCTACTCAAGAGGCTGAGGCAGGAGGATTGCTTGAGCCCAGGAATTCAAGGTTGCAGTGAGTTATGAGTGTGCCACTGCACTGCAGCCTGGGCAACAGAGCAAGGCTGTCTCACAAAAAAAGAAAAAAAAACCTTTAGAAACTACACAAACACATGGAAATTAAAAGTAAACAATATGCTCCAGAATTACCAGTGAGTCAATAAAGAAATGAAGAAAATTTTAAAAATTATTAAAACAAATAAAATAGAAATACAACATACTAAAACTTATGAGACACAGTGAAAGCAGTACTAAGAGGAAAGTTTAATCCTCTTTAATCCAATCAGCCCCTATATCAAAAAAGTAGAAAAACTCAAACAACCTAACAGTGCATCTTAAATAACTAGAAAATAAGAGCAAATCAAACCCAGAATCAGTAGAATAAATAATAAAGATCAGAGCAGTAATCCCAGCACTTTGGGAAGCCAAGGCAGTCGGATCACTTGAGCTCAGGAGTTCAAGACCAGCCTGAGTAACACAGTGAGACCCGTCTCCAAATGAAAGAAACTAAAAAATAAAAAAGCAGAAATAAATGAAATTGAAACAAAAAAATACAAAAGATCAATGAAATAAGTTTGTTTTATGAAAAAATAATCAACAAACCTTTAGCCACACTAAGAAAAAAAGAAAGAAGACACAAACATAATTAGAGATGAAAAGGGACATATTACAATGAACTCTACAGAAATTCAAAGGGTCATTAGAGACTACTATGAGCAACTATATGATAATAAATTGGAAAATCTAGAAGAAATGGACAAATTCCTAAACACAGACAACCTACCAAAATTGTACCACGAAGAAATCCAAAATCTGAAAACAGACCAATAAGTAATGAGATCAAAGCTGTAATAAAAAGTCTCCCAGCAAAGAAAAGCCCAGGACCCTATGGCTTCACTGCTATACTTTACCAAACATTTAAGGAACTAATACCAATCCTTCTCAAACTGTTCTGAAAAGGAGAGAAAGAGGGAATACTTCCAAACTCATTTTGTGAGGCCAGTATTACTGATACCCAAACCAGACAAAGACATATCAAAAAAAGAAAACTATAGGTCAGTATCCCTGATAACCACAAAAATCCTCAACACAATACTAGCAAACCGAATATAACAACACATTAAAAAGATCATTCATCATGACCAAGTGGGATTTATCCATGGATGCATGATGGTTCAACATATGTAAATCAATCAATGTGATACATCATATCAACAAAATGAAGGACAAAATCAATCAACATCCCTTCATAATAAAAACACTAAAAAAACTGGGTATAGAAGGAACATACCTCAACACAATAAAAGCCATATATGATGGATGCATTGCTGGTATCAAACTGATTAGGGTAAAGCTGAAAGACTTTCCTCTAAGATCTGAAACACAACAAGGATGCCCATTTTGCTTTTTTCCCCCCAGTGCCCCCACATTCTGGGAAGAAAACAGATCACATTTTTTTTCTTTTTTGTTTTGTTTTGTTTTGTTTTGTTTTGTTTTGTTTTGAGACAGGGTCTCACTCTGTGAACTAGGCTGGAGTGAGTGCAGTGGCACAATCATGGCTCACTGCAGCCTCAACCTTCTGGGCTCAAGTGATTCTCCTGCCTCTACCTCCTGGAACTACAGGTGTATGCTACCATGCCTGGCTTAATTTTTTTCTATTTTTTTAGAGACGAGGTCCCACTATGTTGCCTGGCTGCTCTAGAACTCCTAGGTTCAAGAGATCTTCCTGCCTTAGCTAAGATTACCGGTGTGAACCATCGAGCCTGGCCTTTTTATTTTTTATTTTTTTTGAGACAATGTCTTGCTTTGTCTTTCAGGCTAGAGTGCAGTGGCACAAACATGGCTCACTGCAGGCTCACTTCTAGGGCTCAAGTGATCCTGCCACCTCAGCTTCCCAAGTAGCTGGAAATAAAGGGGCATGCCACCACACCTGGCTGCTTTTTTTTTTTTTCTTTTTTTTAATTTTGTAGAAACAGGGTCAAGTCATGTTCCCCAGGCTGATACTGAACTCCTGGCTTCAAGCAATTCTCCCACCTCAGCCTCCTAAAGTTCTGGGATTAGAGGCATGATCCACAACGCCCAGCCACTGCCCACTTTGACTAATGTTATTCAACATGGCAATGGAAGTCCTAGTTAGGGCAATCAGACAAGAGAAGGAAATACAAGGCATCCAAACTGGAAAGGAAGAAGTCCAATTATCTTTGTTTGCAGATGATATGATCTTTTATTTGGAAAAACCTAAAGACTGCACCAAAAATCTATCAGAACTGATGAACAAATTCAGTAAAGTTGCAGAATGCGATCAACATAAAAAAATCAGTAGCATTTCTATATACCAACAGTGAACAATCTGAAAAAGAAACCAAGAAAGTAATTCCATTTACAATAGCTACAGATAAAATAAGATACCTAGGAATAAACTTAATCATGCAAATGAAATGTCTCCACAATGAAAACTACGAAACACTGATGCAAAGAATTAATATTGTTAAAATGTGCATACTACCCAAAGCAATCTACAGATTCAATGTAAGCACTATCAAAACGCCAATGACATTCTTCAGAGAAATAGAAAAAATAATCCTAGAATTTTATTTGGAACCACAAAAGACCAAGAATAGCCAGACATTCTGAGTGAAAAGAACAAAACTGGAGGAATCACATTGCATAACTTCAAATTATACTACAGAGCTATTGTAACAAAACCAGCAAGGTGGCCGGGCGCAGTGACTCACGCCTGCAATCCTAGCACCTTGGGAGGCCGAGGTGAGTGATCACTTGAGGTCAGTTCGAGACTAGCCTGGCCAACTGATGAAACCCCGTCTCTACTAAAAAAAAAACAAAAAAAAATACACACACACACACACACACACACACATACACACACACACACAAATTAGCCAGGCATGATGGCTCATGCCTGTAATCCCAGCTACTCCAGAGGTTGAGGCAGGAGAATCACTTGAACCCAGGAGGCAGAAGTTGCAGTAAGCCCAGATCGCGCCACTACATTCTAGCCTGGGTGAGACAGAGGGAGACTCCATCTCAAAAAAAAAAACAAAAACAAAACAAAAAAACCCCAGCATGGTACTGGCATAAAAAAAGACATGTAGATCAGTGGAACACAATAGAAGCCCAGAAACAAATCCACGTAACTACAGTGAACTCATTTTCAATAAAGGTACCAAGAACATCACAATGGACGTTCTCTTCAATAAATGGTAAAATGACACTGGGAAAACTGGATATCCATATGCAGAAGAAGGAAACTAGACACCTATCTCTCATCATATACACAAATCAAATCAAAATTGATTAAATATTTAAATCTAAGACCTTAAACTATGAAACTACCAGAAGAAAATATTGGGGAAACTCTCCAAGATATTGGACTGGCCAAAGGTTTCTTGAGTAATACTACCAAAGCACAGGCAACCAAAGTAAAAATGGAGAGATGCGATCACACCAAGTTAAAAAGCTTCTGCAGAGCAAAGGAAAATATCAACAAAGAGACAACCTACAGAATGATAGAAGATATATGCAAACTACCCATCTGACAGTGAATTAATAACCAGAATATACAAGGAACTCAAACAACTCTATAGGAAAAAAAATCTAATAATCCATTTTAAAAATGGGCAAAAGGTCTGAATAGACATTTCTCAAAAGAAGACACACAAATGGCAAACAAGTATACGAAAAGGTGATTCACATCATGGATCATCAGAGAAACGCAAATCAAAACTACAATGAGATATCATCTTAACTCAGTCAAAATGGCTTTTCTCCAGAAGACTGGCAATAACAAATGCTGGCAAGGATGTGGAGAAAAGGGAATCCCTGTACACTGTTGGTAGGAATGCAAATTAGTACAGCCACTATGGAGAACAGTATGGAGGTTCCTTGAAAAACTAAAAATAGAACTACCATATGATCCAGCAAGCCCACTCCTAGATATATACCCCAAAAAAGGAAATTAGTATATTGAAGAGGTATCTGCACTCCCATGTTTACTGCAGCAGTATTCACGATAACCAAGATTTGGAATCAACCTAAGTGTCCATGAATGAATGAATGGATAAAGAAAATTTGGTACATATACACAATGAATAGTATTCTGTCATGAGAAAGAATGAGATCCTGACACTTGCAACAACATGAATGGAACTGGAGGACATTATGTTAAGTGAAATAAGCCACGCACAGAGAGACATACTTCACAGGTTCTCACTCATTTGTGGGAGCTAAAAATTCAAAGAACTGAACTCATGAAAATGGAGAGTAGAATGATCATTACCAGAGGCTGGAAAGGGTAGTAGGGATGGGAAACAGAAATGGTTAATGGGTACAAAACCACAGTTAGATAGAATGAGTAAGATCTAGTACTTGATAGCACAACAGGGAGACTACAGTCAACAATAATTTACTGTACAATTTAAAATAACTAAAAGAGTATAATCAGAACATTTGGAACACAAAGAAACGATAAACGCTTGAGGTAACGGATACTCCATTTACACTGATGTGATTATATGTTTGTATCAAAATATCTCATGTACCCCATAAATATATAAACCTACTATGTACCCATAAACATAAAAATAGATTTAAAAATTATATTTAAAGTTGACTTATCCTGTCACAACCTGTGTGATTCATCCAAGGGAAGCATTACTATCTGCAGCTTAAAAAAGAAAAAACTGAGGCTCATAAAAATTAAATAACATGTTCAATATTATAAGCTGGTAAATATTACAAAATCAAATAGAGGTCTCAATGCTATACACAGTGCTCTTTCAACCTTATTATACTATAAAGCATGGTAGTTTAAAATTACATTCAAGAAAAGGACACAAAAGTGAAAATGTAATAAGCGCCTTTGTCTATGGCTCAGTACTTCTTTTTGGTAGATCTTAATTTTCTCTCTACTACTATAACCAGCTAAGGCAAAAGGAATGTATAGAAAACCATACCCCCTCAGAAGGCACTTCTGTGTATCACTTAGGATGCTTTCAGAAGCAAGAAACTAAAAAACCCAACTTCAAATGACTGAAAAAAATACAGGGATTTATTGTCTCATATAGTAAGAAATCCCAAATTAGGTCATTTTCAGAACTGATTAATTTTACAGTTCATAAAGTCCTAAAAAGCTCAAGTTTTCTTTCCATCTTTCATTTCTGACATCCTCAGCCCATTAGAAAGCTCCTTTCATGGGAACTAAGTCACTATAAAAGCTTCAGGCTTGCAGGCTCATGCCTGCAATATCAACACTTTGTGAGGCTGAGGCAAGAGGATCACCTGAAGCCAGGAGTTCAAGACCAACTTGGGCAACAGAGCAAGACCCCACCTCTACAAAAAAGCAAAAAAGGAAGAAAACTACCCGGGCATGATAGTGCAAGCCTGCAGTCCCAGCTACTCGGAAGGCTGAGCAGGAGGAATGCTTAAGCCCAGGAGTCAAAGACTGCAGTGAGCCATGACTGTGTCACTGCACAATAGCTTGAGTGACAGAGCAAGACAGGCAAGAAGAGAAGAGAAGAGAAGAGAAGAGAAGAGAAGAGAAGAGAAGAGAAGAGAAGAGAAGAGAAGAGAAGAGAAGAGAAGAGAAGAGAAGAGAAGAGAAGAGAAGAGAAGAGAAGAGAAGAGAAGAGAAGAGAAGAGAAGAGAAGAGAAGAGAAGAGAAGAGAAGAGAAGAGAAGAGAAGAGAAGAGAAGAGAAGAGAAGAGAAGAGAAGAGAAGAGAAGAGAAGAGAAGAGAAGAGAAGAGAAGAGAAGAGAAGAGAAGAGAAGAGAAGAGAAGAGAAGAGAAGAGAAGAGAAGAGAAGAGAAGAGAAGAGAAGAGAAGAGAAGAGAAGAGAAGAGAAGAGAAGAGAAGAGAAGAGAAGAGAAGAGAAGAGAAGAGAAGAGAAGAGAAGAGAAGAGAAGAGAAGAGAAGAGAAGAGAAGAGAAGAGAAGAGAAGAGAAGAGAAGAGAAGAGAAGAGAAGAGAAGAGAAGAGAAGAGAAGAGAAGAGAAGAGAAGAGAAGAGAAGAGAAGAGAAGAGAAGAGAAGAGAAGAGAAGAGAAGAGAAGAGAAGAGAAGAGAAGAGAAGAGAAGAGAAGAGAAGAGAAGAGAAGAGAAGAGAAGAGAAGAGAAGAGAAGAGAAGAGAAGAGAAGAGAAGAGAAGAGAAGAGAAGAGAAGAGAAGAGAAGAGAAGAGAAGAGAAGAGAAGAGAAGAGAAGAGAAGAGAAAACTAATTTCAGGCAACGTGCCTCACCCACCAATGTCCCAAGACAGGAAGGCAACCCTCTATTTCATATCATTATACTGTATTATTTAATATATGTAAAGCATTGAAAAGTGGCACATAATAAGCATCACATAAAGTTTGCTATTATTATTATTGGTTGTTTTAGGATGTGAGAGACTTTTCCCAGAAGGCTTCATTTCTCATTAGCCAGAATTGGAATACATGTCCCATTCTATGCCAATCAGTGGCAAAGGAAACAGAATGCCATGATCGGATTAGACTTACCAGGATTCACCCGCTCTGAGACTTTGGATACACATTCTTTGGCTATAAAGCCTGTGGAGAGGAATGAATTCCTTAACAAAGTAGAGGCTCTTCCACTAGGAAAAAAGGTCAGGAATAATTTTGGGTAGGAAACCCCTATATGGCAGTCTTCCACACATCCTTTCTTCTCAAGGAGCTAAAAGAGAAGGAGTCTGGAGGGACCTTGGGGCTTTTTCTCACAACATGGAGAAAGGAATAAGCCAACTCTAGAAAAGCAATAAGAAAAAAGAGGCAGACGGACACATCTGATGGTGCTCTCGTCTTGGGATTAAGTCAACCCTGAGAAAAGCTTCACCACTAAGCACGGTTTAGCTTGAAAGCCAATAATTTCCCTCTTTAAGATAGTTTGAGTTAAATTTGTCTTACTTGTAAAAGAATCCGGGAGACTGATGGAGGAAGGATAATATTAAATGACTGCACACAGTTTTGGAGTTGAAAGCTGAGACTTAATACTTTTGAACCATCTGTGCAACCTTAGGCAAGTTAGTACTCTGAAATGCCCTACACATACTTAAGTACACACACACACACACACACGTGCACATGCCCACACGCACATTAACATGGCTGAACTTTACCAAAAAGGTGTTCCCTGCTATTTACAATTGATAGCAGTTACCAGTCAAGTTCATATTACTCAGGCTAGTTTCTCATTTGAATTACTAAATGAATCCCAATGCTGGCTCATATTTAAAGGTTGTTAAACATATTCATTAGTTTTCTCATTGCCAATAGACTCCTTAAGGACAATGACCAAGATCTGTATCATACAGTTCTTCCTCAGCCCTATAAGCTAAATTCACTATTTTACTATCACTATACAATATTGCTAGTGCTTTTTTTTTCCCCCTTTTAAATTTGGGGAGTTTTTCTAAGCCACTTTTCTCCTATATATTTATCTAGTGAAAATAGAACCTCATTCTCTCATAATTTTATCTGCACAGTCACAGTGGAATCTTACAGGTCATTATATTGTTTAAAGGAATACGCAGGGTGTCAATTATCTTTGAATACATGTAACTTCAGGTCCCTATTTCAAATAACTTCCAAAAGATAAGTACACTCCATTCCCTATCCTTGGAAATGAGAAACTAGAAATATGAAAGCGGAGTATTTTGCTACAAAACACATTCAGTAGCTCATTATTAACTAAAAACTATTCTGGTTTCTCCCCTGCTGTCATTCTTGTTGCATTAACAGTTCCTCCAAGTTAATAACTGAAAATTACTTTGAACCAATAGGAACTTTAAAATTATTCATAACTATGAAGGCTACAACAGCATAAAACGAAGTTTAAAATTGGATATTAAAGGACTTTTAAAATCTCAAAGCAAACCATGCATAGAATAATTTATTTAGGCCGGGTGCAATGGCTCATGCCTATAATTTATGCCAGCACTTTGGGAGGCTGAGGTGGGCAGATCGCTTGAGGTCAAGAGTTCAAGACCAGCCTGGCCAACATAACAAAACCTCATCACTACTAAAAATACAAAAATTAGCTGGCTGTAGTAGCATGCGCCTGTAATCCTAGCTGCTCGGGAGGCTGAGGCAGGAGAATTGCTTGAACCCAGGAGGCAGAGTTTGCTGTGAGCCAAGATAGCACCACTGACTCCAGCCAGGGCGACAGAGTGAAGCTCTGTCTCAACAAAAAACAAAACAAAACAAAAGAATAATTTATTTAAAAATACTTGATAATTAAGTAGAATTTCTGTACACATTTATAATAATTTAAAAGTTTGTTTTCATTTTCTCCTGGAAATTTCACATCTGATATTATAGCTCATGTTCAAAAGAGTTTACAAATCAAGTGATGGCTTTTTGCCATTCAATATTCAAATATAAATATAAAAATGTCACAATTTTCTAGTGGAGAAAGGTGTCTCTAAAGTGAGTTATGGCTGGGCATGGTGGCTCAGGCCTGTAATCCCAGCACTTTGGGAGTCCAAGGCAGGAGGATCGCTTGAGGCCAGAAGTTTGAGACCAGCCTGGGAAACATGGTGAAATCCCATCTCCACAAAAAAATACAAAAATTAGGTGGGTGTGATAGCATGTGCCTATAGTTCCAGCTAGTTGGGGGGCTAAGGCGGGAGGATCGTTTGAGCCCAGGAGGTCGAGGCTGCAGTCTGCCGTGTTCACACCACTGCACTTCAGCCTGGGTGACAAAGTGAGACCCTCCCTCAAAAATAAAAAGAAGTGAGTTACTACCAAACAAATATTCAAGAAAATGAAGATAAATGTTTTTGGTTTTTATTTAAAAGGATACTACTCAGTAAAAGCTGGATACTATTGAATGACAGTCACAAAATCAAAGAGCATTACAATATTAAAACTTTTAAAAATCATGTAATCCAGGGCTTCTTAACCTGGGTTTTAAGACAGATGTGATATTTTCTGTATATGTACATTATATACATTTTTCTCAAAATATGAGCCTTAGCTTTCAACACAATTTCAAAGGGGTCAGTGATTGAAAACAGGCTGAGAACCATTAGCTAGTCAATGTAGAAAAGTGGAAATTGAGGCTCAGAGAAATAAAGTTATTTGCCTGTGGTTAATAAGTACAACTGCAGTTCTCCTGCCTTCATTTCACTGATGCATAAACGCCTCTAAAAATTTTTTTTAATAAGCATATATTTAAGAGACAAACAGATCTGTATGACCTAAGCCAGTGAGGGGAACCCTCAGGCTAATGATAAAAGAAAATATTAAGATGGCAGCTGGGAGACATGACTTAAGAACAATCTATTCAGTATGGACTAGATAAACAGAGAGTTCTAGGAGGGTCAGTTCCAAGAAAGGAAAAAAGGAAGAGATAATACTTGAATATGACTGACTGCAACAAAAGAAGTGTTACAATTTCATCAGAGACTTAGTAAAAGAATTTGGAAAACCAAGCAAAGGGAAAAAAAAGTTACACAGATTGGAAATATTACAACATAACACATCTTTAAACGATACATACACAAACATAATGATGTAAGCACCAAATACTGATTTAACCAAAATTTGGAGTCACTGGGACGATAGAGGGAGGAAACTTAGGGGAAGCTTATAAAAAAGCTAAATCCTAATCATATAGTCAGAAGTCAACAAGTAACATCTACAATAAATTGACCAAGAAAAAACAAGGCAGGCATGTTTCAAAACATGAAATATCATTTTTAAAAATGGTGTTATTCAACAAAGGCTGTCTTAGAGCATAGGTCAGCAAACCAAGGCCTATAGGCCAAATCTAGACCCTTGCCTGTCTTTGTAAACTAAGTTTTACTGGAATACAGCCACGCTCATTAATTTTACATATTGTCTATAGCTGCTTTTGTGCTACAATGGCAACACAAGGTTGAGTGGTTGCAGCAGAGACCTATGACTCAAAACCTAAATTATTTACTATCTGTTCCTTTAAAGAAAAAGTCAGTTAATCCAATCCTAGTTTAGAACGTTGTATGACATTTTGTATCTCTGACTCCTACCCATAAATGCCAGTATTCCATCAAAAGTCATTAGGATGAGGAGTGGGACTCCTCATCTTTGAAACTTTGGTTTAAAATGATTGCCTCTGGGGGAGCAAAACTCAAAGACTAGGTAAGGATAGGGATAGATAGTATTGCAGGCTGCTTTTTTTTTTTTTTTTTTTTTTTTTTAAAACCTTAAAAAACTAACTTTTCAACAATTTCCCAGTTTTTTCTTCAAAAAAATTAAATTTAAAAGCAAAAGGAAAAAATAGAGCAAATCAAATCTAGTTAATGGTTCTGGCAACTCCCTAATTTATGTGATGAGCCTGGGCAACATGGCAAAACCCCATCTCTACTAAAAATACAAGATCTAGCTGGGCATAGTGGCACATGCCTATAGTCCCAGCTACTTCGGAGGCTGAGGTGGGAAGTTCACTTGAACCCAGGAGGTCAAGGATGCAGTGAGCCGTGATTGTGCCACAGCACTCCAGACTGGGTTAACAGAGTGAGACCCTGTCTTAAAAATAAATAAATATATATATAATAGAATATGTGATTACATTTGCTAGTATATTTTATGACATTTCTTATAGTTGCTCTGGAGAATATTTTGGTTGCATGTATCCAAAGCTGCCAGGTAAATGACCCTTGGATAAGAGGGTCATTTCAGTTACAGGGCTAACTTCAGTTACAGGGCTAACTGAATCTGAGTATAATATTTCACACCCTCTGATCCCAAGAAAGGTCAGTCAACCAGGTATGTTCTATAAATGATCTTCAGTAAACTCTAAAGTGTTTAATGTAAAAAGCCAAACAGAGAAAAAGTTTATTAGGTAGAAATTAGAAAAGAGAAAAGTTTCAAAGATATAGACAGGAAAATGTTTAAGGTTTTTTTTGTTTTGTTTTCCTTAATTTACAATTTTATTTAGCTCTTTAGTTAAGCAGACTGATTTTTAACTTGACTGGAAGTTTAAAACTTTAAAAGAAGGCACTAACAAACACAGAAGACAACTAATAGTATATTGATATCAATACTTCCAATAAAGTACCTTATATGAAAAATGTAATTATATACCTGTGTCATGTTCTACCCAGAAAACAAATAACACATCTAAAAACAGACCATAATCCCATGCCAGCTACTAAGGGAGGTTTAGGTAGGAGGATCACATGAGCCCAAGAGGTTGAGGCTGCAGTGAGCCATGAGTGTGCAATTGCACTCAAGCCTGGGCGACAGAGTGAGACCCTGTCTCAAAAAATATTTTTAAAAAGGCCATATTCTTAGGTTTGTCTAACTTTTAAAATTACTTTTAAAATTAGTAATTTTAAAATAACTTATTTTCAAATGAACAAAATTTTAAAATCATCTGTTTGGCTGGGCGCAGTGGCTCATGCCTGTAATCCTAGCACTTTGAGAGGCTAAGTGAGGTGGGCAGATCACCTGAGGTCAGGAGTTCAAGATCAGCCTGACCAACATGGCGAAACCTGTTTCTACTAAAGATACAAAAATTAGCCAGGCATGGTAGCACATGTCTGTAATCCTAGCTACTTGGGAGGCTGAGGCAAGAGATCGTTTGAACCCAGGAGGCAGAGGTTGCAGTGAGCTGAGATCACGCCACTGTACTCCAGCCTGGGTAACAGAGAGAAAGAGAGACTCCATCTCAAAAAAAAAAAAAAGTGTGTTTTTTCTACCATATAAGAAAAGCTTTAAATGTATCATTATATTTTGTTAATAGACACCTGAAGAATAAGGTATCAAAATGTTTTAAAATGTGAAAACAAATATAATTCACTATGTACACAAAAGATCTAAGGTATTACATGAAACAACGTAAATTTTAAAGAATATAAACAACACTCATCAGGAGTAAACAGTTTACTGTATTGTCAAAAATGCCTATATTCTTTTGGACTTTATAAAGAAAAACATTACATTGGTAAAGCTTATTTTGAAATACATAAGATGATACAGCTATTTAAAGTAGGTATGACAATCCTAAAACATCAAAATAAACACTTCAGTATTTCAGTTTGTAAGAATAGAGCCCAAAACTTTTATTTAGCTGAGAATTCAGCTAGTGAATTGGTAACTCACAAGAAACATATTAAAAACTGTGATTTTATATTATATAATTGTTTGTTATATAATAGCTCTGCTAATCTTTCTCTTAAGAAATTAAAGAAAAATATTAATGCTTGTATAAAATGCTCATTTTATCCACTCCTGGAGATATGCATTATATTATAATTAATCTAGCCACTTTGCTATTGTAGAGTAAAAAGTAGAGAAAAAATATTTTTTAGCATCATCTTTCCAATTTATTTAGAAGTAAAATAAGTACAAGGAAAATAAAAATAATCTTCCTTTTCCACTCAAAATCCTAACATCTACAGCATGAAATAAACATATATTTTTGAAATTAAAACATTTAGAAAGCTAAAAGTTTTGACTATCAACTTACCTTCTTTTGATACCAGACTATAGCATCTGTGACTTTGGACGCCATTTATTCCACTGAAATCACACATTGGTCATTTTAGGCTGTGCAAGAGAGAAAAACATACAAATGACTTTATTTCCACCTTCCAAAAGGAGACTGAACAGCATGTAGACATAGCACTCTGGTTACTTGCAGAGCAAGGGGTGTATGACGAGACTTATATTACACCCTTCCTCATTACTATTTTAGCAACAGGTTCTCTTAAGTAAACAAAAATCAGTTGCCACAATAAAAGAAAGTTCTATTTACGTGAATAAATAACACTTGTTTTCTTACAAAATAGGTTGAATTGTTTCTTTTAAAAAATATTTTAAATAAATTTCAGAATTTCCTAGGTTATACCAGAAATTGTACATCTACAAATCCACATACAAGAAACCAATTAATTCAATCAGTAATGTAGTTTTTTTCTAAAAACCAGTGTCAGTTACCATTGCTAAAGGATGGCTTAATAGAGATGACAGAATTTATAATGACATTTAATTTTCCCTGACACTCAGTAAACAAAAAACTGAATTAAAATAACCCAAGAAGCCAAAAAGTATTTATGTTAAATACTAAGCCAATATTAGAGTTAATATACAGGAATAATTAACACTAAAGAATTCCTAGGCCGGGCGCGGTGGCTCAAGCCTGTAATCCCAGCACTTTGGGAGGTCGAGACGGGCGGATCACGAGGTCAGGAGATCGAGACCATCCTGGCTAATACGGTGAAACCCCGTCTCTACTAAAATACAAAAAACTAGCCGGGCGACGAGGCGGGCGCCTGTAGTCCCAGCTACTCGGGAGGCTGAGACAGGAGAATGGCGTGAACCCGGGAGGCGGAGCTTGCAGTGAGCTGAGATCTGGCCACTGCACTCCAGCCTGGGCGGCAGAGCAAGACTCCGTCTCAGGAAAAAAAAAAAAAAAAAGAATTCCTAGATATCACAGTTTGCTAACTGTCATTTAAGTAATTATGACAATTAATCCTCAAAGATCAAAATAAACACTTTAATATTTCAGTTTATAAAATACAGTCCCTAAGTTTATTGAAAAAATTAAGCTACTGAATTGTAACTTACAAGAAACACATTAAAACAGTTGATATGTTATATAACTGCAAATCTCTTTTAAAAATAATTAAACTAAGACAAATACCAGAAACCATTTCATAGGCATCTTTTCTGTATTTGTCTAAAACAGGATTGGCACTAAACTTAATTATTCCATAACCCTAGATGTTATTTGAGACTGATTCCCATCAACTCCAGAATACTATTTCAGTCATAAGATGACACTGGCATAGAGGGTACCTCTAGTCTCGTGTTAAGGATTAGCCTAGAACAGGTTCAAAAGCAGTTATCAGCCCCAGAACTCATTACAAACCAGGATCATCCAAGGCCACACAGGATGATCTCAGGAAAATCCTGGGGGTAAAGCACCCTGCTGAGCCAATCCTAGTACATACAGATCTCCAACTGTAGAAACGCTACCACTAGTTTGCCTCAGTAAACAAAGTACCAGAGGTTTTATGTATCACTCTTGGGAGCATGCATGCTTTTTGAGCATATTAAGATTCAGATACAATAAAAATTATCAGCAAGTTCAAATGTTTAGATGATAAACCTCTAAAATTTAAAGCAGAATTTACTTAATGCCTGTATTTTTGACAGTGTTATAAACCAAATTATTTTACAACCTTTCCTAAGATATTAGTGACTCTATCTGATCAAATTCAAGCAAACTATGTTTGGAAATTCCTGACAAACAGCCTAACATAATGGAAAGAAAAGAAGGATACAGTCAAAAGACCTGAATTCGAATATTAGCTCCACTATCTATTACGTAAAATTGAAGAAGTCACTGAATTTCTCTCAACCTGTTTCTTTCACTTATAAACTAGAAATAACTGTACCTCCCCATCCTTTATAGGATCTTTGTGACCAATAAATAATATACATAAGATGCCTGCCACAGTCCAGGACATGTAGTAGGTTTTCAATTATAATTATTTTTATCATCAATTTTCATATAAAAAATTCCCCAATCTAGGAACTAGAAAGTATTTATATTTCCTTTTTTACACATAGCAATTTAAAGAGAAATACATGCAACCAGTTTTTGTTCACACTGAAAATAAAAACAGCTCCCCAATTATTATAAGGTTACAATGTCAATTCTCAATTACATACATATGGATTATTTACAGATTTCAAAGTTCACCTCCACTAATTTCTCAGTCAGGTGTGGCTACTTTTATTTCTCTCACGAGGGTTTTTTGAGGAAGCTTTCCCTTACTGACTTAAAATTTCCCATTTTTGTTTTTCTGTCCTGGAAGCCTTTGAGTATGATTTATTAACTTTAACCACATTGTATCCCAGAGGTTTTCCCCACTGATTTTGCTAGGGGACTATTCAATAGACATTACACCCTCATTATATTTGTTTGTCCTGACAACTGTAAATGCTTTCCAGATTGGTTATAACCTGTCCCCTCAAGCAAAGTATGAAACAAAAATATGAGAATATCAACTTTTCACTTACCCTCTTTTCACTTTACCCAATCTTTATTGACAAATATTCCAGATTATCTAACAAAATAAAGATCCTCTTTCCCAACCCCCTAACAATGTAAATAATATACATTTCATATACAAAATGTGAAAGGATTTTGTCAGTCTATTAAACATATCAGATATTTAATATATTTAGGGAATATTTAAATGTTCACATATAAATAATAGTTCTTTTAAAAAAAGAAAAAGCTCAAATGAAAGTGAGAAAACACTGCCTGCCTCACAAGAAAATAATCGCAAAGACTTTATATATATATATTTGGTTTACCTAGCTACACTTAGATAAATACCAAAAATCTAACAGCATTCTAATTATATAAAGTGTTCTAAATATTTTAAACTATATTATTTGGGTCTATAGAAATAAAATTCAACGAATTTTCTGGTTTTTTTTTTTTTTTTTTTTTAAAACCTTTCTTCAGTAATGGTGATTTTCTGTGCAAACTCATTTAATAGTTTTTCCATTGTGTCAACAACCTTTCAGTCAAACTGAATGGCTCATACCTATTTTTAAAACAGGTTTTACAGCATGCTGAGATAGATTTCTGAACTGGATATCTGACAAAGCACACTCAAAGAAAGATACCCAAATTACACGTGGGTATAAACAACATGGATTAATAAGTCAAGTTATTTCATGAATAATGAAGATTATTTATAAAGCCTTTCCAACTTCTTCGATTCTATGATAGTACAGGAATACAGTTTTATAGTCTCTACCATCATGATAGCTCAGATTTAATGTTAAATTATCATATTAAAGTTTATCTACAGAAAAAAAGCAAAAAAAACTTACTGGGGACCTTTACTAGAGGATCTTAACCTATTTTGATCAACTGATCTGATACAAGCATGGGTATTACGATGCATAATATTTATTTATTTAGAAGTAATCCAATCCTGAAACCATAGGGCTAACTGCAGGCATAACATTGGGCAGTTAACTCTAAGCTAATACTATCCTTGACACAGATTTAATTATCACACCTTAACAAAATACCTGAAATTCTTCTTTTTTTATTTTTAGCTTTTTTTTAATTATACTTTAAGTTTTGGGGTACATGTGCAGAACGTGCAGGGTTACACAAGTATACACGTGCGATGGTGGTTTGCTGCACCCATCAACCCGTCATCTACACTCGGTATTTCTCCTAATGCTTTCCCTTCCTGAGCCCCCCACCCCGACAGGCCCCGGGGTGTGATGTTCCCCTCCCTGTCTCCATGTGTTCTCATTGTTCAACTCCCACTTATGAGTGAGAATACGCTGTGAATGATGGTTTCCAGCATCACCCATGTCCCTGCAAAGGACATGAACTCATCCATTTTTATGGCTGCACAGTATTTTGTTTATCCAGTCTATCACTGATGGGCATTTGGGTTGGTTCCAAGTCCTCGCTATTGTGAACAGTGCCACAATAAACATATGTGTGCACGTGTCTTTATTTACTGTATTGATTTCCACACAAAATGCCAAAGACCAGGGTGGTGGGAAAAGATGAGTACAGAACAGATGGTATGTTAAGTCTGCCTCTACGGAATCTCAATCAAATACAGTTGAACAACATGGGTTCGCTGGTCCGCTTATATGTGGATTTTTTTCAATAAAAGTTATACCAAGTGTGCCTGCTCCTCCTGCCTCCCCTTTTACCTCTTCTGCCTCTGCTATCCAGGAAGGCAAAACCAACCACTCCACTTCTTCAACCTATTCAATGTGAAGATGACAAGGATGAAGACCTTTATCATGATCCACTTCCACTTAAGGAATAGTAAATATATTTTCTCTTCTTCTTCTTTTTTTTTTTTCCAGATGGAGTTTTCACTCTTGTTGCCCAGGCTGGAGTGCAATGGTATGATCTCGGTATGATCTCGGCTCACTGCAACCTCTGCCTCCCAGGTTCAAGCGATTCTCCTGCTAGCTGGGATTACAGGCATGCGCCACTACACCCGGCTAATTTTGTATTTTTAGTAAAGACAGGGTTTCTCCATGTTGGTCAGGTTGTTCTTGAACTTCTGACCTCATGTGATCCTCCCATGTCGGCCATCCAAAGTGCTGGGATTACAGGTGTGAGCCACTGTGCCTGGCCTATTTTCCCTTCCTTACAATTTAATAACACTTTTTCTCTAGCTTACTTTATTGTAATTATATAGTACATAAACCTATAACATATAAAATAATGTGTTATCTGTTTATGTTATTAGTAAGACTTCCTGTCAACAGTAGGCTATTAGTAGTTAAGTTTTGGGGTATTCAAAAGTTATAGCCAAATTTTCCACAGCAGTGGTCAGTACCCCAACCCCCAATTGTTCAAGGGTCAACTGTATAATAATGCCCATGAGTATTCTTTGCACAAATATGGTCTCCCACATTGTCAGATTTTTAACCAATCCCCATGTTACAAAAATTGTATCAAATACTATATAATGTTACAATGTACATCTCTCATTATCTGAAACAAATTTCTCTGTTCTGGCATGACTCTAACTAGGCTCAGAAAACAATGTATTTCCACCCCTGACACTTTGCGTGTGTTATTATTATTCCTATTCCATCCTTTTCTCCACTCATACATCCTTCTAAATCAGCTCAAATCCTACTTCCTCCAAGATGAAGCTTTCTTTTTTTTTTTCTTTTGTTTTGTTTTTTTTTTGAGACGGAGTTTTGCTCTCGTTGCCCAGGCTGGAGTGCAATGGCGTGGATCTCGGCTCAATGCAAGCTCCACCTCTCGGGTTCAAGCAATTCTCCTGTCTCAGCCTCCTCAGTAGCTAGGATTACAGGTGCCCACCACCGCGCCAGGCTAATTTTTGGTATTTTTAATAGACACCGGGTTTCACCATGTTGGCCAGGCTGGTCTCGAACTCCTGACCTCATGCGATCCGCCCGCCTCAGCCTCCAAAAGTACTGGAATTACAGGCATGAGACACCACACCCGGCCAGCTTTCATTTGGACTAAAAAATGCTGAAGCTTAATGTCTCTCTTCTAGCACCAATATATGCTCAAAAATCTGTAATTTAAATAGAAATGTAAAGCAATATGTGACCACACAGGTCACTTGGTCATATGTAAATAAAGAAAAAATGTGGCATCAGTCTTTCTTTGTCTCTAAGTACTCAGTACACTGTAATATATGGTAAAGGAAGTACAGCAGATAAAAAGCAATGACTAAGCATCAGGAGGATTGGGTTCTAGATCCAAGTTCTGATACTAAGAGCTGTGTGCTCTTGAATAAGTACTGAGTTCTCCGGACCTCAGTTTTCCCCAAGTGCCATCTAGCCAAATATTCCACAACTCAATAAAGGTTAAATAACAATTGTGTGAAAAGAAAGAGCTCAGAGCAGTCTGAGCCATGTGAGGTATGCAAGCACAGACATGTGAGTATAGGACTTCAGTCAAGCCCCTACACCCAAGCCTAGGGGGCAACTGTTTAAAGTCATTCCTTCCTGACTAGCTGCCTCACTCATTTATCTTCATGTTTCTGGAATTTGTGATACAAAGTAGAATGTATAGCAAATCAATAGTTTATGTTATTTTAACATAAATTCTCAGTAAACAACTCAGGAACTGCTTCTTCTTTCCCTTTAAAAGAAAAACAAATCTTTTTTTTTTTTTTTTTTTTTTTTTAAGACAAGGTCTCACTCAGTTGCCCAGGCTGGAGTGCATGGCACGATCAGGGCTCACGGCAGCTTCGACTTCCCAGCTCAAGTGATCCTTCTGCCTCAGCCCCAAAAGTAGCTGGGACTACAGGCATGTACCACGATGCCTGGCTAATTTTTTTGAATTTTAGTAGACATGAGGTCTCACTATGTTGCCCAGGCTGGAAAAATCCACTTTGAACTGCTGCTAATCAGAGAGTATATTCAGAGCAACTCAAATCTGTGCTCCCAGTTGCAATCCTGAAGCTTGATTGAAATAAACCCTCTACTTGTATTAATTTTATTTCAGCTTCTTCCTCTCAGGTCACCAATTCCAATAATGTACAGAAGTTCCTCTGAATTCTTACTAACACACCCAAAAACATTAATATTACTTCTTAAATAAGTGTTATATATATGGAATTTAACATAGTAGAAACTGTTAGACTAAACAAAAAATATCTTCTTTATTTCGTTTTTAGAGACAGGGTCTCACTGTCACCCAGACTGAAGTGCAGTGGCTTGATCATAGCTCACTGTAACATCAAACTCCTGGGCTCAAGCGACTGTCCTGCCGTAGCTTCCCAAATAGCTAAAGTTGCATGCCACCAAACTGGGCTATTTTTAAAATTTTTTGTAGAGAGAGATGGAGTCTCACTATGCTGCCCAGGCTGGTCTTGAACTGCTGTCCTCAGCAATCTTCTTACCTCAGCCTCCAAAAGTGCTGAGATTACAGGTATGAGCCACCATGCTGGGCCCTAAAGAGCTTTTAATTTGTTAAAAGTAGTTTATATAAATCTCTTCAGGCCCTCATATTATTATTCCATTCCAACAACCTTGTATCATTCTCTGCTGCTTACAAAATAAAATCCACAAGTACTGTATTTAGACTCTCTACAATCTGACCTTAATTGTCCAACATTATTGCTCATCATCTTCTCATACAACTTGTTTCAACCATCCCATCCTTTCAACATTTTCTACCTCTGTGCCAAAATTAACACTTTTTTTTCTAAAACAAGGAAGATTGTGACAAGACCTCTAAAATTTCACTTTCTCCATATAAGTTTTTCCCAAATTCTTCCATTCAATATTTCTCATCCTGTTCTGTGTTCCCCTTACAGTAGCATCCCCTTTATCCAAGGCTTTGCTTTCCACATTTCAGTTACTGCAGTAACTACAGTACAGTAAAATAAGATATTTGGAGAGAGAGAGAGACCAAATTCACATAACTTTTCATTAAAGTATACTGTTATAACTGTTCTATTTTATTATTTGTTATTATCTATCTCTTACTTGCAGCAGTCCCCAACCTTTTTTAGCACCAGGGACTGGTTTTGTAGAAGACAATTTTCCATGGCCAGGGTAGGGGATAGTTTTGGGATGATTCAAGAGCATTACATTTATTGTATACTTTATTTCTATTATTACATTATAATATATAATATATATATATATAAAATATATAATGATGGGAGACAGTGACATCCAAAGTGTGTTGTTTATGTCCAGTCTATTCCATAATCTTATTTTGGTTGCTGTCAACTATACTACAGAAAACCCTGCTTCACAAAGATAGGATGATAGAAATGGAAACAGACTTTTC
>NW_016807158.1:1008592-1067290 GCF_001698545.2 Rhinopithecus bieti | reverse complement strand
TAAAGTATACTGTTATAACTGTTCTATTTTATTATTTGTTATTATCTATCTCTTACTTGCAGCAGTCCCCAACCTTTTTTAGCACCAGGGACTGGTTTTGTAGAAGACAATTTTTCCATGGCCAGGGTAGGGGGATAGTTTTGGGATGATTCAAGAGCATTACATTTATTGTATACTTTATTTCTATTATTACATTATAATATATAATATATATATATATAAAATATATAATGATGGGAGACAGTGACATCCAAAGTGTGTTGTTTATGTCCAGTCTATTCCATAATCTTATTTTGGTTGCTGTCAACTATACTACAGAAAACCCTGCTTCACAAAGATAGGATGATAGAAATGGAAACAGACTTTTCAGTGTTTTTGTGGCAAGGATAGTCCGCCTTGACTTTAATCCAGAATGTATGGAGATTTGAAGTTGTCTCAAACATACTTTTAAGGCCACCATCATTTGCGACCTTAAGCAGTTGATCCTCTTCTAGCACGGACAAAGTCGATACAGCTGGCTTATTCACAAACAGGTTGCAGATCCATCACTTCCCAGTTCGAGGGTTTTTTCTGGTTGGGAAGCAATGCTCAAACTCTTTTGAAAGCTGAGATAGGTGATAATGCACCAGCTGGGAGAAAGAAGGTCCTGGCTCAGTCTCTCTCAAAATCTCTGCTAATGTTTGAAACATGTCAAAAAATCCCTCAATGTTCACTCATCACCCCCATAATTCCAGTATGGCTTTGAATGCAGCCACTTGACTGACTTGAACGCATTTGTCATTCTCCCCTGAAGTCACAAGCTGAGTTCTTTGAGCAGGTTGAATATGTCACACAAGTTAAGCAAGTTTTGTGATCCATTCTGTGTCATGAAATGTGCTACCAGTGATAATAATTTTTCTAAAAAAAAAAATAAAAAGCCAGGCATGGTGGCTCACGCCTGTGGTCCCAGCACTCTGGGAGGCCGAGGCGGGCAGATCACGAGGTCAGGAATTGAGACCATCCTGGCCAACAGGGTGAAACCCCGTCTCTACTAAAAATACAAAAAATTGACTAGGCATGGTGGCGGGTGCCTATATTCCCAGCTAATCGGGAGGCTGAGGCAGGAGAATGGCATGAATCCGGGAGGCAGAGCTTGCAGTGAGCCAAGATCGCGCCACTGCACTCAGCCTGGGCGACAGAGCAAGACTCTGTCTCAAAAAAAAAAAAAAAAAAAATCTCTGGAGAGATCTTGTAACTCAAAACCTCTGGCCACTAATCTACCTTTAGAAAGCCATCTTACTTCTGTGGATAAGAGAAGCTGTGTGTGCTCTGCATCCATTTCCTCACAGAGCTGCACAGACATAAACTAAAGGCACGTACTTTAATGTGGTTGATAATTTCAATCACATCCTGAAAATGTTGGTTAAGTTTGGGTGACATTTTGTGCCTAGCCAGCATTTCTCTATGGATGACACAGTGCGTAGACGCGCATGCAGAAGCGACCTCTTTGACCCAAGTAGTGAAACCAGAAAGCTGTCTAGTCATGGCAGCCGCTCCGTTCATGTATATACCAACACAAAATTACCAGATCAGTTCTACAGCTGTGGTACTGGTTGGCAACAAAAGGGCACATAACATATCCTCATGCGCATCCTCCTGAGAAGTATATGACACAAAAACAAGCACTACGGCCTTGTTGTCAACATCAGTAGGCTTGTCAACCTGGATTGCACACCATGGTGACTCATTAATCCTAACAATTGTGCCTCAATATCCTCTATTTCATCAAATCATCTAGTTATGGTACTAGCTGAAAAAGGAACACGTGCCACCTTCTGAACTGCAGCCTCTCCTAAAAGTTCATAATAAATGTCCTTAACAGCAAGCAAGGCAGGATCAACTCTTCACCAATAGTAAACGGTTTCTTAGCTTTAGCAATACTGTTAGCCACTAAGAATAATGCTCTCAGTGCGGACACATTTGATGAAGTGGTGGCCTTCCACAATTGCTTCTGTTCTTCAGGTTCACGTTTTTTTCTTCTGAAAAACTCCAAAGCCTTGTCTTTTAATGCAGGATAAGTGGTCTCCATGTGACAACGCAGTTTTGAAGGTTTCATGGCTTTGTTGGATAGCTAGTCACCACATATACAAAGCAGGCCTGGAGAATGTGAATCACCTGTTGCAATGAACCCATAATTTAAGTGGGACTCTTGGTATTCTTTTAAATGCAGCTTTCTTTTTGTTGGCAGTCTTACGGTCTTCTGCTGTCTCATCATTGGGTCTTCCCCCTTTACAAAGAAGCTCTCTAGTAATGTTTTGTTATTTACTCATTTTGGCTAAGGTTAGCTTGTGGGCTTAACCAAATCTGTGACTGAGGTAAGTGCACAGTGTGAGAAAGACGTGTGGATGGACAAGGTAAGTAAAATAATGGGTGGGCCATGCATGGACTAAAATTAAGTGTTGGATTCTGACTTACAGCCTGTCACCAGATACAGCTGTAAAAATGAAGCACTCAGCTTACTGATAGGGGTCTGATATGAGTCTGCAAGTAATTTATTTATTGTGGTCTCTGAGCAGTCAAACCTCTCTGCTAATGTTAATCTGTATTTGCAGCTGCTCCCCAGTGCTAGCTAGCATCACTGCCTCAACTCCACCTCACACAATCAGGCATTAGGTTCTCATAAGGAGCATGCAACCTAGATCCCTCACATACACAGTTGAGAACAGGGTTCGCACTCTTATGAGAATCTAATACCGCTGCTGAGCTGACAGAAGGCAGAGCTCAGATGATAATGCAAGTGACTGGGGGCAGCTGTAAATACAGATGCAGCTTCGCTCACTTGACCACCGCTCACCTCCTGTTGTGCAGCCCACAGTTCCTGCCAGGCCGCAGACCAACTGGTTGGGGACCCTGTCTTACTGTACCTAATTTATAAAATAAACTTTATCATAAGTATGTATATGCAGGAAAAAACACAGCAAATATAGGTTTGGTACTATCTGTAGCTTCAGGTTTCCATTGGGGATCTTGGAATATAACCCTCACAGATAAGGGGGACTGCTATATACTTAATATATTGTTTTATATAGACTTTAGTGTACTTTTCTGTTTGTGCCCCTACCTCCCACCCACACGTTCTTTGAGAGTAGTCCAATGTCTTTATTATCTCTGAATTTTCCTAAAACTTTTCGCCTATATTAAACACAAATATTTACAAATCAAATTAAAAAGTTGCCGACCAAAGTACCACCACAGACTAATTAATTTAAGGGCTAGAATTGAAAACTCTACCTGTCCAACTCCTGTACTCCCCCAATACGCACATAAACAAACATACTTTTTCATAACATTAAAGGGTACACAGATATCATGAAGATATAATAAATATGGTTGGTTTATTTATTGACCTGTCACTCAGTCAGCAATACATAAGATTTAAAAGGTTTTACATATTGTAGATCTAAAAGGTCCAATGAAAGTAACTTAAAGTCTAGTCTAACACCATTCCTAAATGCTAAAGTTAAATATAACTCAGCTGCCTTCTCCACAACCAAAACAAGAAATTTTTAGACCTTGAAAACTGGGAACAAAGTTGCTCTGCCCTTAAAAGGGTAATAAATGCTAAGGTTCAAATCACATTTTTCATATTGATACAAAAGCTAAACAAAAAGAACGCAATCTCCTACTAGTTACAGGGCTCCTACTTTGTAATCATGTGACCTATAAATTATTACAAGTTATAGGAACAATTTTAATTCTTCATCTGGAATGAGGATAATATTTCATGGAAATGTTTGGAAGAATAAACACCACACGTTTTACGGTCAAAGTTGTAATTTTAAACGAAATGCAAAATAAGGTCTAATAAACAGCTATACATTTTCTATTATACCCGTCATAAAATGAGTATTTGTAATTTTTATTTTCCTAAATGGAACCAATGCATAGTCTGTGTACTTTGGGCTAGAAGATGATACATAATCTAAGAAGAAAAACTACAGGCAAGTAACATCTCTCTAAACCTGTACTAATAAAAGTGTTTTGTGCTGTTACAAAATCTAAGTGAATTCCTGTATCTATAATCTCTTTGTTAGGAGACAGGGTCTCACTCTGCCACCTAGGCTGGAGTTCAATGGTGAAATCATAGTTCACTGTAGCCTCAAACTCCTGGGCTCAAGAGTTCCTCCACCTCAGTCTCTCGAGTAGCTGGGACTAAAGGTGGACACCATCACGCCTGGCTAATATTTTTTATTTTTTTGCTTTTTGTGAGGCCTGGTCTCACTTTATTGTCCAGGCTGGTCTCAAACTCCTGACTTCAAGCAATCCTCCTGCCTTGGCATCCGAAAGTGCTAGGATTACAGGCATGAGTCACCACGACCAGCCTAGAGTTACAATTTTTTTTTTTTTTCTTTGAGATGGAGTCTTACCCTGTCGCCCAGGCAGGTGTGCAGTGGTGCAATCTCGGCTCACTGCAACTGCTAACTCCTGGGTTCAAGCAATTCTTGTGCCTCAGCCTCCCAAGTAGCTGGGATTACAGGTGCATGCCACCACACCCAGCTAATTTTTGTATTTTTAGCAGATAGTACCAAACATACATGTTGCTATCTTTTTCCTACATAAATTTTGTATTTTGAATTTTTAGGGTTTCACCATGTTGGCCAAGCTGGTCTTGAACTCTTGACCTCAAGTGATCTGCCCGCCTCAGCCTCCCAAAGTGTTGGGATTACAGGGTGAGCCACTGTGCCTGGCCTAGAGTTATAATCTTGATACTAACCACAAAGCCCTCTGCAGAATTTCCTGATGGGTACAACCAACCCACCTGATATGTCTTTTAAAGCAACTTTTTAAATTTCAGAGTTTCTTTTCTTAACTTCAGTATTACTATTACCAACCAAAGTACAACCACAGATGAATTAATTTACTCTACCATTCCTTGAGCATTCTTTGGGTTTTTTTGTTATTTTGTTAAGTCCTTAAACGTCCTTTAAATAGCTAATTACAATGTACTGGCTTTTTGTTTTATTTGACTGCTGTGCTGCTTAGAAAAATCAGTAATGAAATATGATCCATTTAAATGGTTTAACTTCCTCATTTACTCAGAGGAAAGTTTTACCACCAACCTATCACGCTCAATTCAAACATGGACATGTTATTACTCGTTTTCAGTAGAAACATTCTAAATTAGTGTTCCAGGTACTTTATCAAAATAATAATGGACTAAATGATATCTAAATGGCTTAAAGAGTTAACTAAATGGCTTAAAGAGTTAACAGACCTTAAAAATGACTTAGAGATTAAAATTTGCTAACAATACCTCATCATCAAAAATACTACTCAGGCTGGGCTCGGTGGCTCGCACCTGTAATCCCAGCAATTTTGGAAGCTGAGTCGGGCGGATCATGAGGTCAGGAGTTCAAGACCAGCCTGGTCAATATGGTGAAACCCTGTCTCTACTAAAAGTACAAAAATTAGCCGGGCATGGTGGCACATGCCTGTAATCCCAGCTACTCGAGAGGCTGAGGCAGGAGAATTGCTTGAACCTGGGAGGCAGAAGTTGCAGTGAACCAAGATCACACCATTGCACTCCACCTCTGGGTGACAAAGCAAGACTGTCTTGAATTAAAAAAAAAAAAAAAAAAAAAAAAATGCAATTGAATAAAATTTGAACATTGCTTTAGAGATGTTTCAGCCACTATCTAATCATTTAAAAAAAATATTTACTGAATATTTACTAATACTACACAGTAATCGACCCTGAGGATACAACAGCGTACAAGAAACAAGATGGCTGCCCTGATGACATTTACATTGCACAGAGAAGATACAAAATGATCAAGACTTGTGTTGAGGAAGTGCCATAAACAAACAGGGAGATGATTGGGACTGGATGGGATACTTTTGGAAAGGATGGCTAACGAGGTCCCCTCTCAATACTCTGAATTGAGATCTGAAGGATAACAGCCAGCTATGCTAAGAATTAAGAAAAGGACATTTCAGGCAGCAGGAAGAGCAAACACAAAGACCTTGGGACACAAATGGCAGTGGTTCAAGATAAAGTCTGAGAAGGAGATAGGAGGCATCAGGTCATAGATGCCATAGCAAGTAATTTTGTTATAAATAAAACAAAAAGTGATTAAAGTGATCCCAGCAGAGCAGTGACCATCCAATTTCCAAAAGACCATTCTTATTGTGGCACAGAGAATGAACAGGACTGCAAGGCTCAGAGTGGAAGTTGTGAGGCTAGTTAACAAAGTATTATCACAGTCCCACACAAAAGAAGAGGATATAGTGGGCTCAGAGGCAAGCAGTATAGATGGACTAGAGGTAGTTTTGAGTCATATGTATGGGTAAAATCAACAAAATCTAGGAATAGACTGGGATGGGGCAGGTTGAGGGAGGGATTAAGAAGAAAAGAATCTAGGTTTTTGGCTTAAACCATTTTCTGAGACAGAAAAAAACAATGGTTATGAAAGGAAACACAAAAATTTAGTTCGTGGCCTGTTAAGTTAACCATAGCTACAAAACATAAAAATAAAGAAGTCGAAGAAGAAATAAACTAAACAGAGGGGTAAGAGTTTATTTATTTATTTATTTTTGAGACAGGGTCTCACTCTGTCACCCAAGCTGAAGTGCAGTGGAGCAATCATGGCTCACTGCAGCCTGAACCTCACCAACTCAAACGATCCTCCTGCCTCAGTCTCCCAAGTAGCCAAGACTACAGGTGCACACCACCATGCCCGGCTAATTTTTTTTTTTTTTCACACTATGTTGCCCAGGCTGGTTTTGAACTCCTGGACTCAAGCGATCCTCCCACCTCAGCCTCATAAAGTGCAGGGATTACAGGCATGATGAACCATCATTCCCACCTGAGATTTTTTTTTTAAGATGCAGAATCATAAAGAGTATGATTTCATTTTACCAAATAAATAGACACATCTCTATTGGCCTGACAAAGCAGAGAACAGACCTAGATAGATACACCTCTGCAAATCTTTGAAGAAGTGAGGGATGAGGGGTAGCTAGAACTGAAAAGAGAAAGAAAAGCAATCATGTTTTATACCCTTTTGAATACCTTGCATTTATTAAGAGGAGCAAATATCCCCTTTTTCAAATGTAAAAACATTAAATGTGGGCTGGGTACGGTGGCTCACATCTGCAATCCTGGCACTTTGGGAGGCCAAGGCAGACAGATCACTTAAGGTCAGGAGTTTGAGACCAGCCTGACCAACATGGTGAAACCCTGTTTCTACTAAAAACTAATACAAAAATTAGCCAGGCATGGTGGCTGGTGCCTGTAATTCCAGCTACTTGGGAGGCTGAGGCAGGAGAATCGCTTGAACCTGGGAGAAGGAGGCAGTGAGCTGAGGTCACACCAGTGCACTCCAGCCTGGATGGAAGAGTGAAACTCCGTCTCAAAAAACATGAAAAGGCCGTGCGCGGTGGCTCACACCTGTAATTCCAGCACTTTGGGAGGCCGAGGCAGGTAGATCACAAGGTCAGGAGTTCAAGACCAGCCTGGCCAAGATGGTGAAACTCCATCTCTACTAAAAACACAAAAATTAGCTGGGCATGGTGGTAGGTGCCTGTAATCCCAGCTACTTGGGAGGATGAGGCAAAGAACTGCTTGAACCTGGGAGGCAGAGTTGCACTGGGCCGAGGCTGCGCCACTGCACTCCAGCCTGCGTGACAGAGCAAGATTCCGTCTCAAAGAGAATAAATAAATAAAAATAAAATGAAAATAAAATATTAATTTAATTTTCCATGAATTCTAATAAAAGAAAATGAAAACTGGAAGAACTCATGAACTTCAGGTGTCTTGCCACACGAGTTATTTAGGTCTTAAAACATCCTCCTAACATTTAGAAAAAAGTTTCCTTAGCTTATAGAGCCATTAAAACAAAAGAAAAAAGTGACAAAAATCATTCTTTAATAAATCCACAGTGATTTTAACTTTTATCTACATGTTCAACTTTACATTGTATCCATAGCTTCCTGCTATGAAAGCAGACATAATTAACATGCTTATACTTCTCCAAAGATCTAACATTTAGATTTTATTCCACAGCCACCATTCTCAAAGTTGTTCCATTTTCTTCTGTATTTAAATGGATTTGATGATCACCCCTGATTCTTTTAAGATGGCTTTGCCATACCTGAAGTCATTACTATTTAATTTTGTTTCATTTGAGGTTGACTTGATTTAATCATCAAGCAGTATTTTTCAAGAAAGGAGTGCTATATTCTGTGCTCTTACATGTTAGAGAACATCTTCATTGCCTCCTGTGTATTTGATTAACCACTTGGTTGGCATGGCAGAGACTGCTAATTGACACCCATTATTCCATCATCCTCTTTGAAAATTGTGCTGGCACACTGCTGCCCAAAATAAAGACCTTTCCTAACCTTTCTTGCAGTTAGATGTGGCCAAGACTAGGTTCTGCTCCAAACACCACCAAAAGTGTTGGGTAGTACTCATAGTTGGGAAAAGCCCTTTTGTTCTTTCTCCCCTCCCTTTTCCTGATCTTTTCAATGTTATTTTAATGACGACAGCTCCAGTAGCCACCAAGGACAGTGACATTGAGACTAGAAACCAGATGTGTTCATAGATAGGGAAGATCCTGGGTTGCCTTGGGTGAAGCCACCATACTAGTTCTAGACTGACTATTTCTATACTTCTTGTACCCAAGATTATAAATCCTTGTAGTTTAAGCCACTGTTATAAGCAGCCAAAACAAATCTATCTGATCCTGTTGGGTATAATACTTCTGGTTCACAAATTCCTACCATCAAAACTTTGTAAACATTTTTCCATTGTCTTCTGGAATTGACAATAATTGAGAAGTTAAAATTCAGCCACCTTGAATTTTTTTCTCTTTGTATAGGTCAGGTTTTCTCTTTTTGGCCAGGATAACAAAACAATTCTCTCCTTATTTCTGAAGTTAAAAACTACTAGGATATGGTCAATTTTAATCATTTCATATTTTTTTCCTAGCATTTAGTGTGCCTGTCAATCTGCAAATACACATTTCATTTCAAAAGCTTTTGTCTGGATTTTATTTCTGAATACTTTTTCTGTTCCATTTGTTGAAGTCTCTATTTTAGGGATATCAGCTATTCTTACCTAGTCTTTTCAGAGTTACTTCTTTCCTTTCTTTTTCTCTTATATTTGTACAGTTGCCATCCTATATATTTTTTAATCACATTTAATACAGAAATCCTCAGCTCCTATTTACTCTGATATCTAAGATTCTGCTTGGCAACCCCTAACACCTTTCTCATCTTAGGTGAGTCCATTTTTATTTTTGTGTACACATGTTTATGCATACACACACAAACTTCAGTTTGAGAATTAGGAACTACTCTTAATCTACTTTCCTATAATCCAATGACACAGAAAAGAAAGAGCTAAAATTGGACTGAGCACAGGCATGGCTGAGGTGTCCTTAAACATCCTGTACCAAGACTGATCTCCCTAGTGAGGGATCTAGCCTACCTTTATGGGCTTTGGCTCTTGCCCTTGACTCAGAGTACCATTCAAAATGTCAATGCTTGCTGCCTCTGCTGAGGCTCAGCACCGGTATGTAGGGTCTTCTCAAGGATTTTTCCTTGACTTTTCGCTTCCTACTCACCTCCTAGGTCTACTTCTCTAAAAGTATGAATGAGATATCGGAATATTTTGTAGGCTTCCTCTTTCCTTAGTCTTGTTTCTGGGATATGGGGCTGGGATTAGAAGACTTGTCATATACAACTAGTATCTTCTCATTCTTTCTTTACCTTCCACTTTTGAAGTATTTGGTATAAGGCTACAGATACCCCTTTTCTGTCTGCTTCTTTCCATTTCTGCTCTCTTTCTTCAACCCACCATCTACTCTTTCCTTCTTTAAACTGGTTTTAGCGAAGAAAAATTATGTGACCCCACTTCATTTTTACTCAGAAATCTCTAATATATATTATTGTTGTTGTTGTTGTTGTTGTTGTTTAGAGACAGAGGCTCGCTCTGTCACCCAGGCTGGAATGCAGTGGCACAATTTTGGCTCACTGCAACCTCGAACTCCTGGGCTCTCAAGTGTTCCTCCTTTTTCAGCCTCTCAAGTAGCTACGACTACAGGTGTGTGCCAGCCACTATACTCAGCTAACTTTTTTTTTGTGGGGTCTTGCTATGTTGTCCAGGCTGGTCTCAAACTCCTGGTCCCAAGCAATCTTCCCACCTTGGCCTCCCAAAGTGTTAGGATTAAGGAAGTAAGCCACTGTGCTTGCCATTTTACTTCTTTTAACATTTATTTTTTAAGTACTCAACTCAATTCTTTACATTACTGACTCAGTTAAAAAGTTAAATTTATTTGGAAGGCTGAGGCAGGCAGATCACGAGGTCAGGAGTTCAAGACCAGCCTGGCCAACATGGTGAAACATCTCTACTAAAAATACAAAAATTAGCCTGGCATGGTGGCGCACACCTGTAATCCCAGCTTTTCAGGAGGCTGAGGCAGGAGAATTGCTTGAACTCAGGAGGTGGAGGTCGCAGTGAGCCGAGATTGCACCACAGCACTCCAGCCCAGAAGTAAAATTTAAATATTCTAAGATAAGATTCTAAACTAACAACAGCTGCACTTTTACTTCTGCTATTTCTAACAGAAGGAAGTAAACGGAGGATACCCAGTTTCAATTCTTTTTATAACCTCAAGATACTAAGCAAAAAACATAAGACCATAAACTACGCTCTTCTGTGAATTTGTTACAACTACCTCCAAGAAAAAAAAAAAAAAAAACACACAGGATGTATTTTCCCTCCTCAAATCTACTCGTCTTTTACTATCTCTTCAATTTTCCAACAAAGAACCCTATAATCTTTCTTGTTTCCTCCCCTTTCCCACCTCCCACCACTATAAATTCTATACCTGGCACACAGAAACCACTCAATAATTACAAAGGAATAAATTAATATAACCTATTTGTCATACCTCCAAACTTCTCTCATATGATCCCTCTCTAGCCCCACTACCATACACCTGGTACAAGCTGATATCTAATACCACGACTACACTAACAAACTATTATTGTTGCTTTACTTTCACTTCTTATCTTTTTAAATTACTGACCTCATCACTTAAAAATCTCTAGTCTCCCACTGCCAAAGAAAAGAATTTAATCAACACTGTATTCAAAAGTCTTCTTTTACAATTTGACCATAGATTTATTATTTCTCCAGTCAGTAGCATCTATCATCTCTACTTTGTTCCACACAGTTTCAATTACCCGCCCTCCCCAACCTCCCATCCATATACATACCTTACATTCTAGCTACACAGGTTCACAAATATACCATATACTTGCATGCCTGCCTTCTACTCCAGGTAATATTCCTTGTCTAAAATAACTTTCTCCTTGTTGCGATCTATTTGAAAAGTTACCTCAATTCCTTCTAAGGAAATCAAACTGTGAGAACATATAAGTCATGGTGTTCAAATAACTCGACTACTTAGAGTAATTTAAGATTCAGGCCAGGCGCAGTGGTTCACACCTGTAATCCTAGCACTTTGGGAGGCCGAGATGGTGGATTATGAGGTCAAGAGATCGAGACCATCCTGGCCAACATGGTGAAACCCCATCTCTACTAAAAATACAAAAATTAGCCGGGCATGGTGATGTGCGCCTGTAGTCCCAGCTACTCGAGAAGCTGAGGCAGAAGAATCCCTTGAACCCGGGAGGCAGAGGCTGCAGTGAGCCAAGATCACGCTACTGCACTCCAGCCTGTTGACAGAGCAAGACTCCATCTCAAAAAAAAAAAAAAAAAAAAGTAATTTAAGATTTAAATATTTTAATTTCAGAAGGTGACATCAATAAGATGACTGACTAGAGACACCCAGCACGCATTCCCCCATAAGAAAGAACCTAGGCATCAAATAAACGGCTAAGATTCAGTTTGAGTGTCAATGGGAGAGTACTGGGGTGCAGCGAGCAACTGGAGATGCGGGTGTGGAGACTGGAAGTCTATGAGGGCAGCATGGAGGTACCTGGCCACTGTAGCCCTGTCTCTCCAACCCAGATTGGATCTGCCCAGAGCCAGGAGGGACTTCCCATTTCAGGGAAAAGTTAAACAGAAGAGCCCTACCAGCCCCCACTGCCACTGCAAACACCTACAATCCTTACTACAGGAGAATCCCACAGTCCTTGCAAGCCTCCAGCCCAGTTTGGAGAGCTGCCAGGAATTCATGCAGCTGCACTGCCCCAGATTAGGAGCACAAGGTGCACACTCCCCTCCCACATCCATCCACTCCCTGGGAGAAAAGTTGCGGCAGCATGGTGCCATCTTGAGACCAGAGCCACCTCTGGAGCTCACCCTGCTCTGCAGGTTAGTAGCCACTGAATCTCTAGCACTGGAGCTCCATCTTCATTCCACCAAACCCACATGGGTGGTTGAACACCACAACCCCAACTATGCAGAACCGGGGCCCAGGATCAGCTGTGACTCCAGTCCTGCACAGCAGGGAAATCAACCTCCCTTACCCTCCGCTCCCCAACACTCTGCCACCACTGCCACACTTCCAGTCAGAGGAACAGTCTGGCAGTCCCACCCAAGGCAAACCTGCCCTTGAGCCAGAGAAAACTACTACATGCCCTCCAAGTGGGAGCGCACCCCCTAAGTTTCTCAGCAGCTGATATATCCCTTGGGCTGGCAGAGAGGCTACACATCTGTATTCAGGTCCTGAGAAATAGCCCTACAGCACTCCCCCACTGCAGATATGCCCTTAGCTCTCCACCTGCAATCAAGCTCTAAGAAACAGTCCTGTCCCTGGGCACAGCAGGTTGCCCCTGGTGGGCATACTCTCAGTCCATCCAAGCAGCCATGAGCCCACGACTGTACCTGAGAAACAGCTCTGTGGGTCACCTGGCAAACATGTCACCTGAGCCCTATGGCATAAAAACAGACACACAGATCAGTGGAACAGAATAGAGAACCCAGAAATTAATCAATCCACATATCTACAGTTAACTGATTTTTAACAAAGGTGTCAGGAACACTCATTGAGGAAAGGATAGTCCCTTCAATAAATATTTCTGGGAAAACTAGACATGCAGAAGAATAAAATTAGATGCCCATCTCTCATCCTATATAAAAATCGACCCCAAAATAGATCAAAGACCTAAATGTAAAACCCAAAACTACAAAACTACTAAAAGAAACCATAGACGAAATGCTTCAGGACATTGGTCTGAGAAAAGATTTTATGAATAAGTCCTCAAAAACATAGGCAACAAAAGCAAGAATAAACAAATGGAGATTATATAAAAACAAAAAGCTTCTGCACAGCAAAGGAAATAATCAACAGAGTAAAAAGATAACCTATAGACTAGGAGAAAAGATTTGCAAACTATTCATGGAACAGGGAATTAATAGCCAGAATATACCAGACTCTCAAACTTTTTAACATCAAAAAACAAACAATCCGATTTAAAGATGGGCAAAAAATCTAAACACATAAAAGAAGACACACATGTGGCCAATAAATATATTTTAAAATGCCCAACATCACTAATTGATATGGTTTGGCTCTGTTCCCACCCAAATCTCATCTTAAATTGTAGTTTCCATAATCCCCATGTGTCATGAGAGGGACCCAGTGGGAGGTAACTGAATCACTGTGGTGGTTTCCCTCATGCTATTCTCGTGATAGTGCGTAAGTTCTCACAAGATCTGATGGTTTTATAAAGGGCTCCCCCCTTTGCTTGGTTCTCATTCTTCCCTCTCCTGCTGCCATGTGAGGAAGGACGTGTTTGCTTCCCCTTCCACCATGATTTTAAGTTTCCTGATGCCTCCCCAGTCATGCTCAACTGTGAGTCAATTAAACCTCTTTCCTTTATAAATTACCCAGGCTCAGGTATGTCTTTATTAGCAGCATGAGAACGAACCAATACACTAATCATCAGGGAAATGCAAATCAAAACTATAATGAGATACCATCTCACCCACTTAAGATGGTTACGATCAAAAAGACAAGAAAATAACAAATGCTGGTGAGGATGCAGAGATAAAGGAACTCTTACACATTTGGTAGCAATGTAAACTAGTACAGCTACTATGGAGAAGCGTATGGAGATTCCTCAAAAAACTACTAATAGAACTACCATATGATCCAGCAATCCCACCACTGGGAATTTTATCCAAAGGAAAGAAAATCAGTATATTGAAGAGACATCTGCACCCCATGTTTAGTGCAGCACTATTCACAATAGTCAAGATATGGAATCAAACTAGATGCCCAACAACAGAAGAATGGATAAAGAAAATGGGGTCTACAGATAGTGGAATACTGTTCTGCCATAAAAAGAATCAAATCTTGTCATTCGCAGCAACGTGGATGGAACTGGAGGATATTATGTTAAGTGAAATAAGCCAGGAACAGAAAGTTAAACCCTGCATGTTCTCATTCATGGTAGAAGTTAAAAAGCTGATCTCATAGAAGTAAAAAGTAGAACAAAGGATACTAGAGACTGGGAAGGGCATAAGGAAGAGAGGCATAGGAAGAGATTTGTGAAAGGTTACAAAATTACAGCTAGATAGGAAGAATAAGTTCTAGTGTTCTATACCACTATTAGATGACTATAGTTAACAATAATATATAGTTCAAATAGCTACAATAAATAATGTTTGAAATAATGTATATGTCAATTACCCTGATCTGATCACTATACATTATATGTATTGAAACATCGTTATGTACCCCTCAAATATGTACATTGTCAATTAATAAAAGTAGATTTTTTAAATAATGTAATTGAATTGAGCAAAATGAAACGTGTATCTGTCCTGGACCCACGTACTATAAACAGGCAAACTATTAAAAGTTATTTCATGTCAGGCATGGTGGCTCACTCTTGCAATCCCAGCACTTTGGGAGGCCGAGGTGGGCAGACCACTTGAGGCCAGGAGTTTAAGACCAGCCTGGCCAACATAGTGAAACCCTATCTCTACTAAAAATACAAAAATTAGCCAGGCATGGTGGTACACACCTGTAATCCCAGCTACTTGAGAGACTGAGGCACGAGAATCACTTGAAGCCAGGAGGCAGAGGTTGCAGCCAGCCAAGATTGTACCATTGCATTTCAGCCTGGGTGACAGAGCAAGACTCTTATTTCAAAGAAAAAAAAAAAGTTATTCCAATATATTAAAAACGACAACCAAATTTCCACGAGAAAAAAAAAAAGGCAAACTAAACACAGGCATCTAACTTTACTCCCTTACAGTATCTAACTGAAATGACAGCAAAGGCATACGTACACAAGAACAGAGAGAACAGGGAAAAAAACAACAAAAATGAAGCTTGAAAGAAGGTATGTGACTTGTAACTGACCTAGCAGATCTGAGATAGCAGACAGCAATAGTAGTTTCATTCAGATATGAGTTATAGTGCTGTTGGTTGTCAGTTCAATGTTAACAAAATTAACAACAAAATTTTAAAAGGTGTCTTTAAATAGAAACACATATGAAACAAGGTTATGGATTGATCACTGATGACAAAAATATTGTGACCAGTGGCTCACAGGAACTCAACTCTGTATTTCCTCTAAGAGCAATGCTTCACTATTAGCTAATTCAGTGTTTGCAGCGACCTTATATTAACACAGCTGTGAACGATGAGAAGTTGCTGCAACTGGACTTACAGAGTGGGCTTGCAATTAGCTCCAAGAAGGTAGATGGAAAGTTAATGAAGCAGAAATGAGGACTGAATTGTGTTTCCTGAGTTTTCTCCTCCTAATTGTTACAGGGGCCAATTTAAAATTAGGATATGTGGCTTTAAATATTATTCTTGATACTACGTCAATTTAAAAATGATGAACATATGACTGGACACCAAATCTTACTATTTTATGTAACATCATTATTAACATGTCCAGATCATCAATTCATGATTGATAAAATTACTAAGCCAACTAGCCTAAACCACCTAGAAACTGGAGAATGCAATACAATTTGACAGCCACTATCCCCAACGTTCTTTTAATCTGAAGAAATTTTCTGTAAGTCAGGAAACCAATATTTCAATTTGTAGTCTATTCAAATCTACATCACACAGAAAAGTACTTAATAAACATACTGCAACTACTATTTAAGCCAGAATGATGAGCTAAGCTATGTATAGCTCATACATTTCATCATTGCTTAAATATTTTCAGCAATATGACACACAGAAGGTGCTCAATAAATACATTTCTCTTCTCCCTTTCACAGTGCAAAACATTGCTATCTACTCCCACTTCTCCATCTCCTCTCCTCAATCCAATCATGCTTTTGCTCCCAATACTCCACTGAAAGCTCTCTTTAAGGACACCAATGACTTCCAGTCGCTAAATGCAACGGTCAGGTCTCAGTTGCTTATCTTATTCAACCTACTGGTAGTATAAAGCACAGCCGATCATGTTCTCTTCTCCCAGAACACTTTATTCACTTAGCTTCTGGGAAACCACTCTGTTCAGTTTGTTCCTCTTTACTTACTCCTTCTCAGTTTCTTTGCTAGTTTGCCTCTTCTCCCTGAGCTCAGTTTTTGCACATCTCTATCTTCACACAGTCCCTTGATGATCACATCTAGTATCTTGGTTTAAATACCATGTATAAAAGAGTGTGTAATTGGATTGTTTGTAACTCAAAGGATAAAATGCTTGAAGGCCTGGTTTAAAAACAAAGAAAGAGAGAGAGAGAGAAAGAGAAAGAAAAAGAGAAGAAAGAGAAGAAAGAGAAGAAGGAAGGAAGGAAGGAAGGAAGGAAGGAAGGAAGAAGGAAGGAAGGAAGGAAGGAAAGGAAAGAAAGAAAGAAAGAAAGAAAGAAAGAAAGAAAGAAAGAAAGAAAGAAAGACCATGCATCTATAGATGACTACTGTATGGCTACTATTAGATTATACCTATAACCTCACCTGTTCCTATATCCACTACATTAGAAAAAGTCAAACAAGTTTCCTTACTTGAGGACTTCTCAGAGCCTTTTAACATGTTACTCTGCATTATAAATATCCAATAGAAGATTATGTACACATTATTTCTTACATTTATTTAGAACAGAATCCTTTCCTCGTGAAGCATCTCGTGAAACATACTATTGACTAAGCCACTAAGTATAGCATACTTAGACATCTCTCAAGTAGTTCTAATGTCTTACAGCACACACAAATTATGTAATAAGCAAGCTTCTTCTGATTAGAGATAATAATTGGGTTTGAGGTATTCAAGTCATTTTACTCCATTAGAGGAAAACTTGCCTCAAAAATTTCCTTATGCAGAGATAAATTTATATCTCTCTTAAAATACATTCATCTGTATTAATTATGTACTCTAAGTGAACACAGAATAAATGTGTGTCATTTCTTCTGCCTCAAACAACTTAATATAATAAGCATATGTCGTCATTTATCTTTTTCCAGACTAAATGTTCCCAGTTCCTTCACCTGTTCTTCATATAACATGATTTCCAGGCCCCTCACCATCCAGGTTCTTTTTCTCATCAGATAAGATCTAAGTAATTCCTGGAATCCAGTTAGTCAACAAAACAATGTATTTGAAGAATGCAAAACATTGGAGCTACAATTTCTTGTGATAAGGATATGATCACTTGGTCATGTAGCCTAAGCCTATATTCACTTTTTTATTTTTAGCAGCCATGACACTAGTTAATATTCTTTCTGAAAATAAAGGTGTATTACACACACCCACACATATATATACTCATCCATATACATATAAACTTTACATCCACTGAGAGGGCCTAGAAACAATGACTCCTCAATAGCAATAAGCATACCTAACACTTAGATCTCTAAATACCACTTCATAGTAAAATAAACCAACATTGCTAAGTGAAATGTCTTATTCTAGGGCTGGCACAAAGATAGTACCAGATGACTATGGAATATCTTGTTGGATCAGAAAGTAAGAAAATGCTCAAAGAATCATAGAGACATTGGCAAAACGATAAAACAAGAATCCATGAGTCTACACTGATATGAATAAATAAGTGAATAAAGAGGTAGAAGCTTTTCTTTATCACAGAAGTCAGCTAATAAACATAAAAGAAATTACAAAATCAGAAAAATCACCATTTGGCACCCATCTTGATAATCATGGATTCACACTAGAATCATCAATAGATGTTAAAATTAATGGGTAAGTTTAAGAGTAGTAGGATACTAACATTAACTTAAAAATATCTAACCACAGGTACGTATTAATTACAAAGAATTAAAGAGTGACTTTACCTTGTAGAAACCTGGCAGATATCTCCTTAATTAAATTATAAAAGTTATCATCACCAGTAATAACAGGAGAAATAACAGTATTTGCCTCCTCATATAATGCACTGGAAAGTACACAACATCACGTCTGTGGTATTCCTGCCTAAAGTACGTAACCCAGGGCTGGGCGCAGTGGCTCACGCCTGTAATCCCAATACTTTGGGAGGCTGAGGCAGGTGGATCACTTGAGGTCAGGAGTTCAAGACCAGCCTGGCCAACATGATGAAACCCTGTCTCTACTAAAAATACAAAAATTAGCTGGGCATGGCGGCGGGTGCCTGGTCCCAACTACTTGGGAGGCTGAGGCAGGAGAATCGCTTGAACCCAAGAGGTGGAGGTTGCAGTGAGCCAACATGGCACCACTGCATTCCAGCCTGGGCCACAAGAGCAAAACTCTGTCTCAAAAATAAAAAATAAAAATACAGTACATAACCCAAATATAATCACGAGGAAAAATCAACCAATCTCACACTGAACATCATTCAGCTGGGAGTGGTGGCTCATGCCTGTAATCCCAGAACTTTGGGAGGCCAAGGTGGGCAGATCACCTGAGGTCAGGAGTTTGAGACCAGCCTGGCTAACATGGCAAAATCCCATCTCTACTAAAAATACAAATATTAGCTGGGTACAGTGGTGCGTGCCTGTAGTCCCAACTACTTGGGAGGTTGAGGCAGGAGAATCATTTGAACCAGTGAGGCGGAAGTTGCAGTGAGCCAAGATAGCGCCACTGTACTACAGCCTGGATGACAGAGCAAGACTGTCAAAAAAAAAAAAAATTGAAGGTCACTCTACAAAATAACCGGCCTCAACAGTTTTAAAATGTCAATTTCATGAAATACAAACATAGGTTCAAGTGTTTCTGTGTAAAAGAAACTAGAGAGATGTGACAACTAAACACAGAATGTGATCCTGAATTTTCTTCTGCAATAAAGTACAGTATTGTGATAACTGGTAAAATGTGACTATCTGTAGATTAGAAAACAGTACTATAAATGTTAATTTCCTGATTTTGATAATTGTACTGTCTTTATGTAGAAGAACAATCTTATATTTAGGAAATAAAAACTCAGTAGCAGTAAAGGAGTATCATGACTCAAATGAGTCAGGAAAAAAGTAATACATACGTACATATATATATGGAGAAAGAAAATGATAAAGCAAATATAGTGAAATGTTAAAATGTAGGTAATCTGGGTGAAGGGTATACAGGAATTCTTTATTATTGCCCTTTTTTTAAAATCTGAAATTACATCAAAATAAAAAGAACATAACTGATAAGCTTAACTCAATTTTAAAATACCTCCTTTATCATGTTAATTTCCTATACGCCAACTACTGACTTAATACACATACAACTTTCCTCTCATAATTTCATTTAGTGTGGCTGCAATGGAAAAGAAATACAGGGTGGGAATAAGAAAACTAGCCCAGCGCTTCAATTTTACCAATTCATATAATCTGCTTCCATCAGAAGAAAAGCTAAAGGTCATTCCAGTTGCCTATAATCAATGAAGAGACAAGTTAAGCCCATCTCAAGTCCATTTCACCTACAGAGATTTTCAACAGTCCTTAATATCTACTATGTCCAAGGTTAAGTTAAATTACCATTCAATATATGATCACAGTAGTATTTTCAATGTTGCAAATATTTTCCAAAGATGATAAAAACCGAATTATTATACCCTTAAGGAAATAAACACTTCTCATTATTAATCTCCCTTAGAAATTATACAGACATATTTTGCACACATACACACACACACACACACAGTTTTGTTGTCAATAAGAATTGGGTTTATGGCCGGGCCCAGTGGCTCATGCCTCTAATCCCAGCACTTTGGGAGGCTGAGGTGGGTGGATCACCTGAGCTCAGGAGTTTGTGATAAGCCTGGCCAACATGGTGAAATCCCGTCTCTACTAAAAATATAAAAATTACTTTGGCGGGTTCCTGTAATCCCACCTACTTGGGAGGCTGAGGCAGGAGAATCGTTTGAACCCAGGAGGCGGAGGTTGCAGAGAGCCAAGATCACGCCACTGTACTCTAGCCTGGGTGACAAAGAGAAACTCCATCTCAAAAAAAAAACAAAAACAAAAAACAAAACAATGAACTGGGTTTATATAAGAAAATGCAATTATTTGCTTACCTTTTAACTCATCATACATGCCTACATTTATTTCAAGGGAAACATGAATGTTGACAATGAACCTAAACACATTCAGCCAGTCAAACCTATAGTCTACTCTGGTTCTGGCTATACAATGCTTATGCACCCTAAACACAAATTTGGGATTTAAAAATAATAAAACCAAAATGGTACTTTTTATACTTTCCATTTAAACTATTACTTCAAAACTCAGTATACAGGAGTTTCCACTTCTAGCCATGATGGGAATAATGAGAACCAGATTATTCCTCTCCATTTAAAAACTAAAAAGTTAGGAAAAAAAGTGAAATGTTTTCAGATATTGGGTAACTGATAGCACATCCTTGAAAGAGTGGAAACAAAAAGTGAGCCCTATGACTGTCCAAGTGTGCTGTCCGCAAAGTTTCCAGGATGCAGTGCCAGAAGGGGAAAATCCAAAGCCCAGAAGTATCCCTACATTGAGAAGCCAGATTTGAGTATTCAGAGACATCAAGGCAGCTAGAATTCCTAGAGCAAAGTACCCAAAGAGGAGAGAACTGCACAAAGACAGTTCTGCAGCTCTGCAGAGGATTCGCCTTAAGTCTTCAGTTGAATATTGACTGGCATATGCAGTGTAGGAAAAAATACCTGAAGCAAGGGAAAGAATCACCAAAAAGGAGCAGGAAGACCAATTACAGCTTTAAACAACGTGAAATACAAAATGTCTGGCATTCAAACAAAAATTAGCAGGCATATAAGTAAACAGGAAAATATAATTCATGATGAGGAAACAGAATCAGACCCACAAATGACAAAGATGAAAGGACTTGTAAACAAGGATATTGAAACATCTATTATTTAAAACATTGCTAAAAGAAATTAAAGACTCAAATAAATGAAAAGAAATCCCATGTTCATGGACTGAGAAACGTAACATGGTTAAAATTTCCATACTACCCAAAGCAATCTACAGATTCAGTGCAATCCCTATCAAAATCCCAAGAGCATTTTTGGCAGAAACCAAAAAACTCATACTAAAATATATATCGAATCTTAAGGGACCCCAAATAGCCAAAGAAATTTTTAAAAAGAACAACAAATTTGGAAGACTCACACTTCCTGATTTCAAAACATATTACAAAACAGTAATCACAACAGTGTGATATTGGTATAAAGATAAATCAACAAATGTAATAAAGACCCAAGAAATAAACCCTCATGTATGTGGTCAAATAATCTTCAACAAGGGTACCAAGACGACTCAGTAGGAAAAGAACAATCTCTTCAACAAATGGTGCTGGGAAAATGGGATACAACAAAAAGAATGAAGGTGGACCTTTATCTTACACCCTCTACAAAACTTAACTCAAAATTGATTAAACATCTAAACATAAGAAATAAAACTAAAAAACTCCTAGAAGAAAACACAGGAGAAAGCTTTATAACATCTGACTTGGCAATTATTTCTTGGCTGTAACACCAAAAGTATAGGCAACAAAAGCAAACGTAGACAAATGGGACTACGTCAAACTTAAAACCTTTTGTGCATCAAAAGGCATATATTTTTCTCCCTTGCAGAATGGGAGAAAATATTTGCAAATCATAAATTTGGTAAGGGGTTGATATCCAGAATATACAGATGACTCCTACAACACAATAACAAAAAATCAAATAACCTGATTTAAAAATGGGCAAAGGATTTGAATGGACATGTGCCCAAAGATGATATACAAATGGCCAACAAGCACACAAAAAGATGCTCAACATCACTAATTATCAGAAAAGTACAAATCAAAACCACAAGATATCACCTTATATCCATTAGGACAGCTATCATAAAAACAAAACAAAACAAAAAAAATAGAAAATAAATATTGACGAAAATGTGGAAAAATTGGAGCCCTTCTGCACTGTTGATGCAACTGTAAAATGGTACAAAAAGATTAAAAATAGAACTACCATATGATTCAGCAATCGCATTTCTGTGTATATATCCAAAAGAATTGAAAGCAGAGTTTCAAAGAGATACTCACACACTCATATTCATAGCAGCACTATTGACAATAGGCAAAAGGCAGAAGCAGCCCAAATGTCCATCAACGGATGAACAAAAAAATAGTACATACATATGATAGGATATTATTCAACCTTAAAAGGGGCAAATCTAAGAGTCTTTAAAAATTTTTATGTATATAAAATGTATGTGTGTGTATGTGTGTTTAAATCTCTTTAAAAGAGAACTGACTAAAGCTAAAAGATCAACAACATAGTTTGGGATTTAAAATATACAGCACAAATAACAGCATAAAGTTTCAGAAAGGGGAAACAGTATACTGTTAAAAGGTTCTCATAAAATATATGAAGTAGTATTTTTACTCAAAAGTAGACTGTAATAATGATGTATACTAGCTACTACAAACAAAACTACAAGAAAAAAAGAGTTACAGACAAGTCAAAAACGGTTATAAAGTGAAGTCATAAAAATACTCAAAGAATCCAAAAAAGGTAAAAAGAACAGATGAGACAAAAAACAAATAGCAAGATGATAGACTTAAACCCAATAATATCAATAATCACATTAAATGTAAATGGTCTAAATTAAAAGGCAGAGATTAGGAAACTGGATTTTAAAAAGCAAGACCCAAGACCCAAAAGCAAGACCTATTTTTATGTGTATCTGTCAGAAACTCACTTAAATATAAACATAAAAAAGGTAGAAAGTAAAAAGATGGAAAAAAATATCATGTTAACTCTAATGAAAAGAAAGCTCGAATGGCTATACAAAATAGATTTCAGAGCAAAACATGTTACCAGGATTAAAGAGATCCATTTCACAATGATAAAAGGATCCAATTCACCAAGCAATCATTAACAATCATAAATATGCGTGCACCTAGCAATAGAACTTCAAAATACATAATGCAAAAATTTAAAGAATTGCAAGGAGAAATCAGCAAGTCCACATTTATAGAAATTCAATACCATTCTTTCAAAAATTGATATAACAAGTAGACAAAATCAACAAGGACATATAGAAGACCTGAAGAATTCTATCAACCAACTTGACTTGATTGACTTTTTTTTTTTTTGAGATGGAGTCACCCAGGCTAGAGTGTAGTGGTGCGATCTTGCTGCAACCTCCACCTTCCAGGTTCAAAGAATTCTTCTGCCCCAGCCTCCTGAGTAGCTAGGACTACAGGCACACACCATCATCCTCAGCTAATTTTTTTGTACTTTTAGTAGAGACGAGGTTTCAACATGTTGGCCAGGCTGGTCTCAAACTCCTGACCTCAAATGATCCACCTGCCTCGGACTCCCAAAGTGCTGGGACTACAGGTGTGAGCCATCCCACCCAGCCTTGACTGACATTTATAAATCACTCCACCCAAAATTATTTTCAAGTGTGAATGAATCATTTGCCAAGGCAGACCATAATCTGGGCCATAAAACAAGTCTCAATAAATTTAAAATGATTCAAAACATACAATGTATGTTCTTTGACCACAGCGAAATGAAGTTAGAACTAAGGAAAAAATATCTGAAAAAATCCCCAAATATTTGGAAACTCATCTACATACTTCTAAATAACAAGCAGAGTCAAATCACAAAGGAATTTATCAAGGATTCTGAACTTGAATGAAAATGAAAACATATCAAAATTCATGAGATGCAGTCAAAACACTATTTAGGGGAGAATTTTATAGAATTAAACACTCATTTTCGAGAAGAATAAATGTTTCAAATTATGAGCCAAGCTTCCAACCTAAGATTCTAGCAAATCAAGAGCAAATAAAATGCAAAATAAACAGTAGACACAAAAACAATAAAGATGAATAGAAACCAGTGAAACTGAGGATAGAAAATCAATACAAAAAACTAAAAACTAGTGCTCTGAGAGGATCAATAAAATAGATCAATAAACCTCTAGCCAGGAGAACAGCAGAGAAAAGACAGCAGAGTCAGAATGAGAGAGAGGACAGCAGCACTATATGTCTTACAGATATTAAAAAAATTAATAAGAAAATGTCATGAATAATTTTATGCCAATGAATTTAACAACTTTAGATGAAATGAACAGATTCCTAGGAAAATACAAACTATCAACGCTAACTCAAAAAGAAATAAACTGAGTAAGTCTGTGTCTATTAAAGAAATTGAATTTGCAGTTAAAATCTTCCCACAAAGAAAATCCCAAGCCTACCAAGCCTATATATGCAAGTCACTTAGTATTGTCTGAAGTTTAAGATACATGGAAGGATCAAATATTTATTAACCATCATGTGCAGACACTAAAAATATAATTTTGATATCATTATGTTGGCATTTCAGCAAAATTATTCTGAAGGAAGCTGTGTGAAGAACTATGTGAAGAAGCTGTGTGAAGAATTTAATTTCCTAAAAGGAAATAAATGACATAATTTGGGGACAATAATGAGGGTTTGAACTAAGTCAGTGGCAATGGTTGTTTTGTTTTTTTCTTAATTGTGAGTGTTGGGACCAGGCCAGATTGAAAGATGGATGTTAGTAGAAGTAGACAGAGGACCAGATGTAGTAACTGACTGGCAATTAAAGATATGGAGAGGAACAGAGTAAGGACACCACATGACTCTTGGCTTGAACACTAAAAGAACCCTCATTAAGGCCAGGCATGGTGGCTCACGTCTGTAATCCCAGCACTTTGGGAGGCCAAGGCGGGTGGATCACCTGTGGTCAGGAGTTCCAGACCAGCCTGGCCAACATGGTGAAACCCCATCTCTACTAAAAATACAAAAATTAGCTGGGCATGGTGACAGGCGCCTGTAATCCCAGCTACTCGCAAGGCTGAGGCAGGAGAATTGCTTAAAGTCAGGAGAAGGAGGTTGCAGTGAGCCAAGATCGCACCATTGCACTCCAGCCTGGGCAACAAGAGCAAAACAAACGAAAAAAAGAACCCTCATTAAGATAGAGACTACAAGAGTAAAACAGATTTAGGAATAAGAAGATGGGTTTATTTTTCAACAAATGATGCATTCATACATTCAGCACCCAAAAGACACACAAAAGACAATGGGATATACAGAATGAACACGCAGGAAATCTGTGTAGATAAATCAGTATGCTCTGTCTCCCAGGATTACTTGCAATTAAAGCATTCCCATAACCATACAATTAATAGCTTTTCCTTGTCAAAGAATTTTAGAAATAAGTAAGAAAGTGGTTAAGAGATTTGAGAAAACAAGTCCCTTTCCCTATACACTTAATTCATGGCACTGAAACCCTACTTCACTTATGTTTTTCATTGTCATTTCGAATAGCAAAACCTTATTCATGCACTCCATCTGGTTTAATGAGTTTGATGTACTTTCTTCAGAAAAAAGTTGATAATGTGAAGCTCTCTCCATATATTTTCCCTTCTTTTGTGTGGGTAAAATGATTATTCAACTCTGCCTGTTAAATCCTATTGCCTCCTTCTAAGATTTTATTTGCTTGTTGAACATTTTCTGGCTTCTCTTATTCTATCTGGGAATCGTTATTTTAAAACATACATACACACACACACACACACACACACACACACACACACGCCTGTTCAACTTAGTCAAATAATTGCAGCAACCACTTTTTGAGCTAGTCTTATAAACCAAGAATATGTCAAGTGCTTTACATACATTATTACCTCATTTAATTCTTAAAATCTCAGAAAGTAGGTAACTCCATTTAGTGAATAAATAAAACTGAATCTCAAAAATATTACATAAGGAGTCCAATGTCACACAACCAGTGATGTCAGTATCAGGACTTGAACCTAGGTCGATAGAGCACCAAAACCCATGCCACCTAATTTTCATAAATTTTTTGCTATCTGTAACAAATCCTATACAAAAGGTCTTACAAAAGTACTTTCATTCATGCAACAAATATGAGTGCCCACATGTCTTTAAAATTGCTGTAGATATACTTTGAACAGCCCCTTTTTGGAACTGTTTTTGCAACTGGAAAGCTGCATACTATGCACTTTTCCCTTCACTTCCTCTCCTTAAATGTCAAATTTAATCATGTTACGATTATTATCAGGTAGTGGTTCAGCCACAGCTATTTCCTGCCCCAGTTCCTGTTCAGTACCCAGAATAAAATCCAGCATATTTTCATTCCTAGTGTTCTACAACTACCTGTTCTAGGAAGCAGTCAGTTGTTCTTATCTGAAAACTCACTTTTGTATTTTGTGTCACATTAGCAATTTTCATGAGACTAACAAGGTGGACTAAAAATGCAGTTTTCCTAAATGTCACTTAATATTTTCCACTTTCACATGATTCTGGTCATCAAGTGATATTTCAGATTTGTAAATTTAATGTATTTATGGTTCGGTATTAATCTGAGAAGACAGAAGCATGAGACTTTCTCAGATTTTCAAGGGCAGTCCCAATTTAAAACACACTGGCCAGGTGTGGAGGCTCACATCTGTAATCCCAAGACTTTGGGAGGCCAAGGTGGGAAAATCACTTGAGGTCTCTAGTCTGCCCAACATAGCAAGACCCTGTATCTACAAAAAAATAAAAATTAAAAAATTAGCTGGACACAGTGGTGCATGCCTGCAGGTGTAGCTACTCAGGAGACTGAGGCAACAGGATTGCCTGAGCCTGACAGTTCAAGGTTTTACAGTGATCGCACTACTGTACTCCAACCTGGAAGACAGAATGAGACTCTGTCTCAAAATAAAAAAAATTCTGTCCCACTATCATGTATCAAGTACGGGTTAAGAAAAGACAGTCAAAATATGCAAAGGGGAGTTTGCAATAATGACTCCATGTGGCTACAGACTAGGTAATGGGGTTAAAGGATGGCAACCGTCACTTTGGAATTCTTCTTTGAGTCTTACTTTGAACTGGGAAAATAAGTATTGGAAGGTAAATATTAAATAAACATGTAATAATGGACAAACTGCTAAGGTTTTCCTGTAATTTTAGTATCTAAGTATGCAATTTCCAATTATCAAAATTGGGTACTACTCACTTTGTCCAACTATATTTACATACCATTATCATTTAAAGCTGGCCTTCACACATACATTTTATGCAAAGCTACAATTACCTACCATTCCCTCAACAATCCACATTTCTGTTCTGAGACTCTGCCTCTTCCTGTTCTGCACGGAATGTCCTCTTTCCCCACCTAAATACCACCTTCAGATCTTTAAGGCTTCAGTGTTAGCTCCCCTGAAACCCAACTAGTTCTCTCTTAAAATTATTGTTTCTTTTTTATTCACTGCTTTCCATGTGCCAGTACTTTATATATTTTATTTAAGGCTTAATATCTTCTTTGAAGTATTAACCTTTCCATTAAACAGATAAGGGAACTGATGCTAAAAGAGGTTTGGTATTATGTTTCAGGAATTCAAATCCAGACTGTCTATACTTTAACTGAATTCCTGTCTCAAGAATTATTGGGACCACAAGCATTTTGGATTTTGGAATATTTTGCATATACATAAAGAGATATCTTAGAGATGGGACCCAAGTATAAACACAAAATTCATTTATGTTTCATTTACACCTTATACACATAGCCCGAAGGTAATTTTATATAACATTTTAAAATAATTCTCTGCATGAAACAAAGTTTTGACTTTTTTTTTTTTTTTTGAGACGGTGTCTTGCTCTGTCACCCAGGCTGGAGTGCAGTGGCACAATCTCGGCTTACTGCAACCTCCACTTCCTGGATTCAAGTGAGTCTTCTGTCTCAGCCTCCCAAGTAGCTGGAACTACAGGCACATGCCACCACGCCCGGCTAATTTTTTTTGTATTTTCAATAGAGACGGGGGTTTCATCATATTGGTCAGGCTGGCCTTGAACCCCTGACCTCAGGTGATCCACCCTCCTTGGCCTCCCAAAGTGCTGGGATTACAGGCGTGAGCCACCACGACTGGCTTGACTGTATTTTGACTGTAACCTGTCATATGAAGTCAAGTGTCTTGTGGCAACATCTTGACAATCGAAAGGTTTCAGATTTTACAGCATTTCAGATTTTCAGTTTACAGATGCTGAATCTGTATATATCGTATTGTATTATCATCGTTTGTTCAAATATCTATCTCTCCCATTAAACGGATGCTCCTCAAACACAGAGAAGGTAACTCCATCCCTTTATCTTTAGCAAAATACAATAGTGCCTATTATACAGTGATCTCAAAGTGTTACTGTGTACAATAGTGGATTCTATTTACGGTTTTGCAACATTATTTTCCACTGAGTAGTCTCCTACTATAAAGTCTCCAAGAATCCAATTTTACTGTGGTAATAAAGTATAATGGCTTGGAATGTAGGCTTTGGAATCAGAGTGCATAGGTGTGAATCTCACCTCTACTGACTCATTAGTGAAGAAATCTCGAACAAATTAGTTAATCTAAGTCTTGGTTTGCTCATCTATAAAATGACAGTAATCAGTACCCATCTCACAGGACTAAAATGATTAAATAATATACAAGTAGTCCAACTATTTCGACTCTCATTTTATCCACATGACACCCTAAATTCTCATTTTAGTGAAGGTTTTTTTCATTACAAATTCCTTGCAATTCTGCATTAAATGGACCAGCCAAAAAAGGTTCATGGTTTAAAAATTGGGCGGGTCACCTTATTTTTAAGGCCAACTGTCCAGTGCCAGTTCGGGCTCAAAGAAAGTTTACTCGGCCGGGCGCGGTGGCTCAAGCCTGTAATTCCAGCAGTTTGGGAGGCCGAGACGATCATGAGGTCAGCAGATAGAGACCCATCCCTGCCTAACACGGTTGAAACGCCGTCTCTGACTAAAAAAAAAAAAAAAAAAAAAAAAAAAGAGCTAGCCGGGCGAGGTGGCGGGCGCCTGTAGTCCTAGCTACGTGGGAGGCGGAGCTTGCAGTGAGCTGAGATCCAGCCACTGCACTCCAGCCTGGGCGATAGAGCGAGACTTCATCTCAAAAAAAAAAAAAAAAGAAAGTTTACTCTTGGAGGCTTGACTATGCAAGAGTGCCCCTATTGTATACTATACTTGTTTACTCACCACATTTTCATGCTCCACCAGAAAGTGGTCAAAATTAGAACACGAAAACTCTCCACCTCACTAACACCTAACTTAAAACTATCAGATGCATTCAGACAGCTAGTCTGTGTGGCAGGCAGGCTATTTCTGGAGCAAAAAAATTTCCTGGAACCACTTTGTTTCTGGCCCCAGACACGGCTCATTCTCCCCAGACCTCCAGATTCCTCTCCTCTAGGTTATGAAGGTTGAGCCACTGCAACTGATAAGGCATATCCATTTCCTTCTCTTAAAATTTGCAGTCCATACACCATATCCAAGTTAGGATTTCAAATTGTTATACTATTTGGGGCTCTTTAGGCTAAAGTGCGCAGTTTCCAGACTCAGAATTCCCCTTCCAATACTAAAAATATGGTGAAAAAAGCCCACTTTGAAAGAAAACAAACTTTACAAAAATACCTGAAAACAAGATCAAATACTGTCTCTAGCCAAAGTCTTGGAGGAAAAAAAAAAGAAAGAAACGTTTAAAATGGCAAAAGCTAACCAAAACTGTAAGATTAAAGTATCACACCTAAAAAGTAGTCTCAAAGCAAGGAGGATACACTACACACAAAGAAAGTAACCGAAAACTACAAAATATTTAATATTCACCATGAATTTCAAAATTACTTGGCATGTAAAGTACGCACTGAGATTAATAAATTGTTCCAGATCCTGCACAGGTTAGTATAAGGCAGTTCCTTGTTTTGCCACGCTAAAATAAAAGGGTGACAGATTAGTGACAGAATGATCCCTGAAGTTACACAAGGAGGTGCTGAGTTAGAAAGCCATGACTCGAAGGACAATACCAGAATGCTGGCTGTCAACACTGGGCAGATAAAAATAAGAAAAACCGAAGCATGCTGATGGAGCACGGTATTGTTTCCAGACGGCAACTACCCCTTAAGGCCCATGCCTAGCATCTCAGCACCCTCTCCGCCGTGTTGGGATCGGAAAACTCGACTGCCGCCTGCTCAGAGGGGGCAGGGCAGCGACCCTCCTTCCACCTCCGCCAGCGCGCGAGCCGCCGCCCCCTCCCGAGCCCGCTCCTCCGGCCGCTAGCTGACCTCTCCCTGCCCGCCAGGCTAGCCATCCAAGACCCCTGAACGCCCTTCCAGGACCCGACGACCCCTCAGCACAGCGCTAAGGGAAGGAAGCAAAGGTCAGGGGCCTGGGAGCGGGGCCCGAGGGGCGGGTGGCGGTGCTGGGGTTCGGCCCGTCACCATCAAGGCTTGAGGACCGCGCGAGCTCGGGGGGAAGGCGGCTGAGCCTCCGCCACCAGCCGACTGATGGGAGGGGGTCGCGGCTGACTCCGGCCCTCAGGTACGGGAGACTGCCGGGAAAGTAGCCGGCGACGGAGGGCGACGCGCTGGCTCCGGAGCCCCCACCTCCATCCCGACGACCGCTCTCCTCCCTCGTCCCGATCCATCCTCGAGATTGTGTCAGAACTCGACGACCTCCACACGGCCCACCCGAGCGCGGAGGTGATGCCGCTCTTACCGTAGGAGCTGGCGCCGCGCCGCTAGGAGGCGGCTGAGGTGCGCGCGGGAGACTCCGAGGCTAGCGCCGCCGCCGACAGAGCCCGAGGAGCCACAACGAGGCTGCCGGCGGGCGCGCTGTCTCCAGAGCGTTGCCCCACCCCCTCTCCCGCAGGATTTTGCGCTGGAGCCTGCAGTCACTGCGCGCGGGCAGGGAGGATGGGAGGAGGGGCGGGGAGCCCGAGAGGGCGGAGCTGAGCGCCGGCTGCTCTGATTACCATCTGTGGGCCCAATGGGAGCACGGAAACTCCAGGCTGATCTTGGACTGATTTCCCTCCTAACCCGTGACAGTAGAGAGGCGGGACAAATGGGGCTTTTTATTGCCGCCTTTCTGTCCAACCCGAAAGTTAGGAAAGGTCGGTTGGTTTACACTGGAGGACAAATGGTCCAATTACCGCGGAAAAGGGACCTCTGAATCCAGATTGGCGTCCTCCCTACCTATAAGATAGGCTCAGGGGCGGTGAGAACCAGCCCCGGATGTGGGCGCGGCACTGAGGTAGGACTGAGAGATCCTATACCGCAGTGTTTTGGGGAGGCGGAACTGAATTTTTTTCTTAATTATCATGTGACGGGTTCTGGATTTAATGGGGGGAAAAGTGCGGAAAAGGACAAGGATCCAAACTGGCGAATTTCCTGATCTTCGCGTCTCTCTCCGCTCTCCGGCCGGCGGCGCTGCCAGGTGAGTCTGGGGCTCTGCCCTAGCCCGCACGGTAAAGCGGTGCTGGTCTCCTGATGCTTCCGTGGGCTGTGCGGCCGACCCCCAGCCCATCACACAGCCAGCCCCCAACGCGCACACGCCTGCTTGGCTCCAGGGCTTCTGTGCGCATCCAGCAGGAACCGTGGTGAACTCCAACGTGTGCTGGGCCCACAGCCCATAAAAGGGGAGCGTCCGGGTGGGGCGCCGCGAGCCGACTGTTGGTGTTTGCAGAAGGGTAAGTATAGTTTAGGAGCGTTCTGAAGTTCCAGGGGCAAGTAGGCCCCCAGATAAGCTACGTTGTAAGCAGAACGCTGTTCCTTTGGCAAGGCTGTTGCTGCAAGGCTTTTCAAAAGCGACTCATTATGAAGAATAAATATGTGGACTCATAAAGCAAAATTATCTTTGGGATGAGGGGGGTTCACTTGGTAGAGTACTGGCAGTGGCGAGAGAAGGGAAATGGGGGCTGATACCCACCCGCGGACGATGTGGGTGGGGCTCTATATATTTCCATAACGGGGTCTCTCCGAAGGTTTTAAAAATGAATAAGGAATCATTAACAGATATTTAAGTGTCTTCCTAGTGCAGGAAATAGCCACCTTAAATGGGAAACATTTTAGTTGAGCACATTTTTGGAGTACGCACCTCCCCCTTTCATGTGGAGCGAATAGTAGGAAACATAACGACTGCCCAAATTGATGCAGACGTAAATGTAAAACTGGGATCGTATGTCATCGTTGTAGCTCAGCCTACAAGCGTACAATCCTTCAATCGTCATTTAAGTATCAGTAGTGCTTCCCCACTGAGGGTATTTTCGTGCAAGAACATAACAGAATTTTGTTACATCCCACATTATAAATCTTGTAGGCACAAGAAGATTGTTACTTGCATCCTTTCACCTCCAGCCTTAAAGCACCTGTGGTGAGTGCAGCCAACTATAAGAAAAAAATGAAGCTTGTCTTATCCGATGGCAGATGGAACAGTTAGGTTTAAGCAAATGTATAATCGTAAACCGTTTTTCAGAGGTTCACAAAAATGGCCAGATAGATTGGAGATGGGGATTGTGCAATTTACAGGATGAAATCCATCCATGGTTATTAATCAACACACACCCATCCAACCCTGCTTCCAAATTCAGTCCCACATCCCACCATATGGCAGCCTCTGGCCAGGAAAGGAAACCAACACAGAAAAATGCCTCCTTAGGAGCAAAAGTACTGCAGTATGAAGCCTGTGCCAATTAAGTAAACAAGTTTAAGTGTCACTAGATGGGTATAAGGGAAAAGAGGTGAGTTAGGAGACTCATACTTAACTGTTGAAATAGAACAGATGTGTCCTCTTGCACCGTGATAGCCATCCACTATTTAAAGTAGTATAGATGTTGCACAGTACATCAAAGTTAGTTCTAAAATATAATTGAGCACGCTAATCTAGGGTATTTGGCTCAATTAGCCAGTTTCTTCACCTTTTCTCTATTATCTTCCTGCATCTTTCCTCCTACCACGCATGCTTTTGTTCCTATGGGTAGCACCTTCTGATCTTTTTCTCTTTCCATCAAGTATCCTCTCTCATCTTCAGTGCCATTCCCCATTGGCTTATTTCTCTGTTTGTAGTCATAAATTCTTCCTTTCCTGAAAATTTCTTCTGTCAGTTTCATATACCCTTTCATTTTCTCTTCTCCAAATGCCTCAAAGGAATAAAGTGTTCTCAGTTGTTTCCATTTCTTGATCTTCTGTTAACTGCATGCAGTCTGGCTTCTGATTTCCCGTTCTACTTATCCTTTTTCCAAATGGTCATAAAGGTTGGTATAAAAAACTTGAGTAAGTAGAGGAACATATCATAAACCTATATGTGAAGATTAAATAAAATAAATGCTATCCCTAAGTTTTATGCATTCACAATCAAAATTCTAAGTTTTTAAGAATCAGCTTAGCAATTTTAGCATTGAAAAACTGTAAGGACAAAATAGAAAATATTCTAGAAAAGAAGCCAGCATGATGGCTTACACCTGTAATCCCAACACTTTGGGAGGCTGAGGTGGGTGGATCACTTGAGATCAGGAGTTCGAGATCAGCCTGGCCAACATGGTGAAACCCCAGCTACTTGGGAAACTGAAGTGGGAGGATCACTTGAACCCGAGAGGCAGAGGCTGCAGTGACCTGAGATCGTGCCACTGCACTCCAGCCTGAGTGACAGAGTGAGACTCCATCTCAAAAAAGAAAAAAAAAGAAAAGAAAAAAATATTCTAGAAAAGAGAACAGCGAGTAGATAGATACTAGGCCTTCCAGATATTAATACATTCCTAGAGCAACAGTAAGTCATACAGTATTAGGGCAAAAGAGAAACATATGGATCAGTGAGGCAGAATAGTGATATAAGAAATAGCCCCCAAAATTTAGCATCTAATAATCACAAAACATCAAAAGTTATTAGGTGGTCCTGATTATTGAATGGATAACAAGTAGTTTTATATATATATATACACAAATTAGTGAGAGTATTGTTAAAAGGAAAAAAACTATTATACCAAGAAGATATTTGTAAGAATTTTTATGAGAAAATAAGTGAGAATTTAAGAATATAAGTGTCAGACTATGTGAAAATCCAGTGTTACCAATGCCTTTTATATTATATAGCCTAACAACCTCTTTACAATCTTTTTCTTTTTTTTTAGACAGTGGTCTCACTCCCATCGCCTAGGTTGGAGTGCAGTGAGCAACATGGCTCACTGCAGCCTTGACTTCCCGGGTTCAGGTGATTCTCCCACTTCAGCATCACGAGTAGGACGGAATACAGGCACGTGCTACTGCACCTAATTTTTTGTATTTTTAGTAGAGACAGGGTTTCGCCATGTTGCCCAGACTAGTCGTGAACTCCTGGGCTCAAGAGATGCACCTGCCTTGGACTCCTAAAGGGTTGGGACTATGGGCATGAGCCACTGTGCCCAACCACTAAAATGTTAATTCTACTTTATATTATTGTAATTTTTATTAATCGTTCTCTCCTTTTATTGATGGATTGATTGATTGAGACAGGATCTCTGTTGCCCAGGCTGGAGTGTAGTGGCACGATCTCACGGGTCACTCACTACAGCCTCAACTTCTTGGACTCAAGCAATCCTCTCAGTAGCTTTAGCCTCTCAGTAGCTGCGACTACAAGGTGCATACCATCACGCCTTGCCAATTTTTTTATTTTTTGTAGAGACAGGGTTTGACTATATTGCCCTGGCTGGTGTGGAGCTCTTGGGCTCAAGTGATAGGCCCACCTTCTCCTCCCCAAGTACTGGGATTACTGGCGTGAGTCGCGCACCCTTCCCATTCCCTTCTTTTAAAACTCTTCTCAGCTTGATACCCACCTTTCCCTTTTTCACTACTTTGAATGCTTTTTTCTTTGTACCCCTTGAAATTGAATGAAAAAGTACAGATTTGCAAATGTATAGGAAGATGAAGAACATCTTTGCGGTGCAAGAATAAATTTGTAAGTGCCTGGACGCGAGTGATAGCATTGAAAAGGAATCACCTGACATTTTGAATAGAGCTTATACAGTGGATATACTAAAAATTGTATTTTGTCATGGGCTGTAAGGAATGGTGGATATAATGTCAATGATCACTAAGTTTTAGAGGATTTGAAAGGAAGAATAGTAGAATGTTTTCAAAATTAGGAAGTCAGTTGGGAAAGAACCAGTTTTGTTCACTAGGAATGGAAGTGATACTTTTTTTCTGGTATCAAAACAATCTTGACTTTTTCTCCTTCTCTTAGGGTGTATTTCCTTTTTTTCGATCCTGCAACAGCCTCTTTAAACTGTTTAAATGAGAATGTCCTTGGCTCAGAGAGTACTACTCACCTGGCTTTTCACATTACTCTTCTTGATCATGTTGGTGTTGAAACTGGATGAGAAAGCACCTTGGAACTGGTTCCTCATATTTATTCCAGTCTGGATATTTGATACTATCCTTCTTGTCATGCTGATTGTGAAAATGGCTGGGCGGTGTAAGTCTGGCTTTGACCCTCGACATGGATCACACAATATTAAAAAAAAAGCCTGGTACCTCATTGCAATGTTACTTAAATTAGCCTTCTGCCTCGCACTCTGTGCTAAACTGGAACAGTTTACTACCATGAATCTATCCTATGTCTTCATTCCATTATGGGCCTTGCTGACTGGGGCTTTAACCGAACTTGGATATAACGTCTTTTTTGTGAGAGACTGACTTTTAAGTACATCATCTCATTTCTATTGCTGTTCAACAAGTTACCATTAAAGTGTTCTGAATCTTTCAAGCTTCAAGAATACCAGAGAACTGAGGGAAAATAACAAATGTAGTTTTATACTACTTCCATAAAACAGGATTGGTGAATCACGGACTTCTAGTCAACCTACAGCTTAATTATTCAGTATTTGAGTTATTGAGATCCTTATTGTCTCTATGTAAATAAAGTTTGTTTTGGACCTCATTTTTCTACATGACTCTTGAATAATCTGTTGTATGTGGTCAGTATCTAAAGTAAGTAAATATAAAACCTTTAACCTACATGTTTGGGCCAGGCGAGGTGGCTCACACTTGTAATCCCAGCACTTTGGGAGGCCGAGGCAGGTGGATCACTTGAGGTCAGGAGTTCAGGACCAGCCTGGCCAACATGGTAAAACCCTGTCTCTACTAAAAGTACAAAAATTAGCCAGGCATGGTGGCGGGCGCCTGTAATCCCAGCTACTCAGGAGGCTCAGACAGGAGAATCACTTGAACCCAGGAGGTGGAGGTTGCAGTGAGCCAAAATCACACCACTGCACTCCAGCCTGGGCAATAATAGGGCTAGACTTCATCTCAAAAACAAAACAAAACCTACATATTTGAATAGAAGTTTAATATACGATGGCTGTATTATGACCAAAGTAAATGTTTCTAAATTATGAAGGAAAAAAAAACCTAGTTACCGAAACAGGGATGCCATTTTGTATTTACATTTAGAAAGAATCTGAGTTTGACAGATTTTTATCTAGGCTAAATTCATTATTACCTCTATCTTCTGGCTGGGACAAATAATTCCAAGGTGGCATGTTAAAAAAGCAGAAAAGCTGGGCGCGGTGGCTCACGCCTATAATCCCAGCACTTTGGGAGGCCAAGGCGGGCAGACCACGAGGTCAAGAGATCGAGACCATCCTGGCCAACATGGTGAAACCCCATCTGTACTAAAAACACAAAAATTAGCTGGGCATGGTGGCGGGCGCCTGTAGTCCCAGCTACTCAGGAGGCTGAGGCAGGAGAATCACTTGAACCCAGGAGGCAGAGGTTGCAGTGAGCTGAGATCACACCACTGCACTCCAGCCTGGCGAAAGAGCGAGACTCCATCTCAAAAAAACAAAACAAAACAAAACAAAAAAAACAGAAGCTTGCCACTTACTAAAGTTAGGGGGACCTAATAATCCTGATTCTGTCAGGACAGACCCAGTTTATACCTATTGTCCTGGGGTCTCCAGGAATTAGTGCCCCTCTCACAATTAGAAGTGTCTTGAATTGAGAAAGCATATTATCACCTTCAAGGTACTAAGCAATTCCAATGAAGCAGTGGTGGCAGTACTTATAAAAATTCCAAAGAGGTTGAAGTGTTTTATAACCCTGAAGCACGATGATTGTTCTTACCCTATACAACCCTCACCTTTAGCTTTAAGAGAAATCTAAAGTGATTTTTTTTTTCCTGTTTTAAAAAGATCAAACAAAAAAGTGATTTCTGGCTACTGAAACAGAAGGTCTAGTTCTGCCTTGTAATGACAGATAACATAAGTTTCACAACACAACAGATTAATACAGCGTAACTCATTAGGCATTTGAAACTAGAGAACTAGGCTAAATAAATAAAAACTAATCAACTGCAAATATTTTCATCTTATAATTGGCAATAATTAGTATTTTCGGTACATAAAAATAGGATTGAGAATAGTTAGTACTGGGAACAGAATGTTCCAGGCTTGATCAGACACCTCTAACTCAACTGAGAGATCCATCCATGCTTTGGTTTATGGGATCTATCATTAAATAAATTCAAAGTAGAAGAAAGCTTACATCTCTCTAAAAAACCAGCCAAAAGGATTTTGGAGTACAGGGAAAAGGAAAAGAAGGGATGGCACCACGGCAAACAACCAGCTAGGACAGGAGTCAGCAAAATTTCTCTGTAAAGGGCTGCTCAGTAAATGTTTAGGCTTTTAGGTGATGTGGTTTCTTTTGCAACTACTCAACTCAGTCTTTATGGCAGAGAAAGCAGCCATAGACCATGGCTATATCCCAATAAAACCTTATTTATGGACATGAAATTTAAATTTCAAATGATTTTCATATCACAAAATACTATTTTACTTTTGTGTCAACCATTTAATGCCATAAAACCATTCTTGCCTCACACACCATAGAAAAACTGGTGGTGGGTTAGATATGGCCTACGGGAGGTAATTTGCTGACCCCTGTGCTAGGCAATAAAAGCAGAATGGAATTCTGTATGAGATGTTAAGAGGAAAGGTCTCTTGCTCCCCCAAACAGTTCTACAAGGAAGGAAGAGAGAAATTAGGTAAGAATTGTATGTAAACGGCAACACAATAACCAACTTGTTTACACATGAGGGTCAATGAATTTTAACAGCATCTGAAAGATTCCCAGAAAGTAGAACTGCTCCACTAAATAAACACTTGAAGCAGCACAATAAATTATCATAGATATGTGCCTCAATACACACATCAATGTGTTACATTAAAACATTACGTAATGAAAGACATTAAAGATAGAAATCATGCTTACAGGTAGAAAAATCAAAACAAATGGACCAATATGTAAACAATTAGTACTGTACAAAAATACCTTCCTAGGTTTCAGTTATATGATTCTTGTTTATATGACAGAGAAATCTACCAATGAGATTTTTTAAGATTAAACACACAATGCCTCATGAAGGAAACTTAAACATCAGAGGTTCTTACCAAAGCCGATTTTTTCTAGGTTAGCATGGATGTAACTTACTCTGGTTTGGGCAAAAGATTTGTCATCAACAATCTGAGTAAAAGCAACCTGTGCACAAAATAACTTTTTATAAGACTTGAAACTATGAAAAGGGGCGGAGTGCAGTGGCTCACACCTGTGGTCCCAGCTACATGGAAGGCTGAGGTGGGAGAATCGCTTGAACCGGGAATTCAAGATTACAGTAAGCTATGATCATGCCACTGCACTCCAGCATGGGTGACAAAGTGAGACCCTGTCTCAAAAACAAACAAACAAAAAGGCTGAGTGTGGTGGCCCACACCCACACCTGTAATCCCAGCACTTTGGGAGGCCGAGGTGGGTGGATCACCTGAGATCAGGAGTTTGAGACTAGCCTGGCCCACAGGGTGAAACCCTGTCTTAACTAAAAATATGAAAAATTAGCTGGGTGTGGTGGCCGGCGCCTATAGTCCCAGTTCAGGAGGCTGAGGCAGGAGAATCACTTGAACCTGGGAAGTAGCGGTTGCAGTGAGCCGAGATCGTACCATGGCACTCCAGCCTGGGCAACAAGAGTGAAACTCCATCTCAAAAAATAAAATAATAATTTAAAAAAACATTCAAATGATCCAGAACTTAGTAACATTTCATGAACACAGGGACCAGATATGGTAGCCTCAACCAAACATGTAAAACATGAACACAAATCTACCAACAAAGAGCTTTCAAGCACCAAGAAAAATACTTGTACAAAGCTTCAAGAAGTAGAGATCTATCCTTGGGTTCAAGCTTACTGCAATTTTAAAAGTTATTAACCTGCGGGACGTGGTGGCTCACACCTGTAATCCCAGCACTTCGGGAGGCTGAGGCGGGTGGATCACGAGGTCAGGAGTTCGAGACCAGCCTGTCCAACATGGTAAAACCTCGTCTCTACTAAAAATACAAAAATTAGCCGGATGTGGTGGCCGGCACCTATAATCCTAGCTGCTCAGGAGGCTGAGGCAGGAGAATTGCTTGAACCCTGGAGCCGGAGGTTGCAGTGAGCCAAGATCGCGCCACTGCACTCCATCCTGGGTAACAGGGCAAAAGTCCGTCTCAGGGAAAAAAAAAAAAGTTATTAACCTTATAAATTTGGTCATCTGGTTTCCAATTTGCTTTTTCACAGTGCAGCAAATAGGAGGGAACTATTGACTAATGAACAGAAATGATAGCCAAAGGAGAGGAAACCATAGAATCATCTTCATACAAGGTCCGGCATATCACCATGCACCTGAGTCATCAGGAAAATCAATTAATTTCTCTTTATTGAGAGGAAAATATATCAGAGTCCTTTCGGTGTTATATAAACAAGCCACAAACTACCAAAGGAGTTTTCCTTACTGTTGATTGGTCATGTTTGCACAGTAAACATCACTGTGAGCACAAAGTATTATTGGTGTCCTTATACTTTGTGGCATAAATATTAAAACATGCAGAGGGTTGGGTTTGGTGGCTCTCACTTATAATCCCAGCACTCTGGGAGGTCGAGGTGGGAGAATCACTTAAGACCAGGAGTTCGAGACCAACCTGGGCAACATGGCGTAACATGAGGTCAGGAGTTCGAAACCAGCCTGGCCAACATGGTGCAACCCTGTCTCTACTAAAAATACAAAAATTAGCCGGTGTTGTGGTGCACACCTGTAATCCCACCTACTCGGGAGGCTTAGGCAGGAGACTCACTTGAACCCAGGAGGTGGCTGGGTTGCAGTAAACAGATCACGCCACTGCACTCCAGCCTGGGCGACACAGTGAGACTCTGTCGCAAAAAAAAAAAAAAAGTTACACAATTTTAGAATAGGGTGGAAAAGGACAGGACATCTCTTCATTGTAATGATGGAGAAACTAAAGCCCAGATAAGTAATTAGCCCATGGTCACGGATAAGTGGAGGAGTGGGACTCCAAATGCTATTTCCACAAATATGTCTCCTGTTAAAGGAAAAAATGAAAAGTAACAGTAGAAGATACCAGTTGTCAAACCCTGAAGATACCACTGGGTTACAAGCTTTTCTGAGGATCCTGCCTTACACGTTCATGTTTCTTTTTTTTTTTCATTTTTTTGAGCGGAGTCTCGTCTGCACCCAGGCTGGGAGTGGCAGTAGCCGCATCCTCAGGCTCACTGCAAGCTCAGCCTCCCGGGTCTTAGCGCATTCATTCTCCTGCCTCAGCCTCCCGACAAGCTGGGACTACAGGCGCCCGCCTCGTTGCCCGGCTAGTTTTTTTTTTTTTGTATTTTTAAGTAGAGACAGGGTTTCACCGTATTAGCCAGGATGGTCTCAATCTCCTGACCTCGTAATCCGCCTGTCTCGGCCTCCCAAAGTGCTGGGATTACAGGCTTGAGCCACCGCGCCCGGCCACGTTTCTCATTTTGTGTTGCCCTGTATTCAAGTCAGTCAGTCATACTGTATTACGCCATAAGGCAGTTGTCATCTATCTATACTTTTGCCTGTCTACCACTATCATCTATACATGACAGTCACAAATTTGTAATTCAATTGTATCAAGAATAGGCAGTCCATGATAAGACACGATTTTGAAATGCCAGCTTGGGAAAAACAGTGAACTAGGAAGATAGTTTTTGATGTCCACCTGCCTTTACCATACCTTGCCTTGGCCCCTTCATGAAACTCCTCCTCACAGATGCCTATCCTCTGCCTCAAATTAGAATACCAAGAGGAGATCATCAGTGAGGAAGGTGTGAAATGACTGGAGTGACCCAGCACAGAACTCTTTTAACTATTCTTTTGACTAATTCCAGAAGCAGAAGCTAACATGTAAGGTATGTAGTGTAAGCCAGGCAATGTGCTCAGTAAACATCTGGCATGTTCTGTCACTTAACTTTCACCACAAATTAACAGAACAGATATTATCCCTCCCATTTACAGAGAGAAATACAGACTAATTTTCTCACAGTTATACAAGTGTGGTTTTGGTGGGTTGTTTTTGTTTTGAGACAGGGTCTCGCTTTCACTCGGGCTGGAGTGCAGTGGCTTGATCATAGCTCACTGCAGCCTCGAGCTTCTGGGCTCAAGCCATCTCCTACCTTAGCCTCTTGTGTAGCTAGGACTACAGGTGTGTGCCACAATGACTGGCTGTTTTTATTACTATTATTAATTATTTAGAGATGGGAGTCTTGCTGTGTGGCCCATGTTGGTCTCAAACTTCTGGGCTCAAGTGATCCTCCCACCTGGGCCTCCCAATGTGCTGGGATTACAGGTGTGAGCCACCATGCCCAGCCTTATTCCCTTTTACTGAACTTCAGCTATATTGCTACAAATGCCCGCAGTCAAATATCATGGCTGGGAGCAGTGACTCATGCCTGTAATCCCAGCACTTTGGGAGGCTGAGGTGGGAGGAATGCTTGAGCCCAGGAGTTCAAGACCAGTCTGGGCAACATGGTGAAACACAATCTCTACAAAAAATTAAAAAATTAGCAGGGTGCGGTGATACATACCTGTAGTCCCAGCTACTCGAGAGACTGAGGAGTGGGAGGGTCACATGAGCCCAGGGAAGTCAAGGTGGCAGTGAGCCTGGGCAACAGAGTGAGACCCTGTTTCTAAATAATAAAGTGGCTTTACAGGTTTTACAGAAGGACTAACTGTACGAAAATGTGCAACCTTTATGTCCTTCCATTCCTGCAATGGAATGGTTATAGACTGAAAAAAACTAGGGCAGGTTGTCATCTTCAGTATTTTCAATTTTTGAATTTTTTAAAACATGAGTAGGGAAAACCAAAAAAGCTTAAACAGAATGCCTGATAACCAGACTTTATCTACCAATTAAGACTTAAAAATGTGAAATTCTGCCTCAGACTCTGAGATATCAAGGTGTTTCTTATGTAGCCAGGCATGGTGGCTCACATCTGTCATCCCAGCACTTTGGGAGGCTGAGGCAAGATCAGTCTGGGCAATATGGTGAAACACTGTCTCTACAAAAAACATAAAACTTAGCATGGTGGCGTGCACCTGTAGTTCCAGCTACTAGGAGACTGAGCTGGGCGGATCACTTGAGCCTGGGAGGTTGAGGCTGCAGTGAACTGAGATCGTATCGTGCCACTGCACTCCTGCCTGAGGCTCTGTCTCAAAAAGATAAAGTGGCTCTGGTGAAAGAGGGAGACCCTGTCTCAAAAAAAAAAAAAAAAAAAAAATAGGTGCTTATATTTGCCATTTTAATCATTTTAGGAATAGTTAAAATTTATCTTTAGTTTGTAATAATTTTCAGTGTATCTCCAGAAAAACCAGTTGAAGGAAAAATGTTGGGTAAGTTTCACAGGTTTTACAGGTTTATTTCTACAATACTGACTCTCTCCAAGCTGCCCAACAGGGCCTGGATATCTAATAACTACCTTCTTAAACTGTATGCATAAGAGTTTTGGTTAGACTGCAGTACAAAACAAGAAACTTGGTTTCTTTATAATACCTTCTCATCCAACTTGTCTCCATTTTTCTTTCTGTTGTAATCCTAGAATTGAATTTGAACTCAGACTGACTTTAAATTATACAAACCTACAGAGATGGGAGGATCACTTGAGGCCAGGAGTTAAAGTTCATCCTGGGCAACATAGTGAGGCTCTGTTTCTACAAAAAAAAAAAAAAAAAAAATTAGCCAAGCATGGTGGTGGGTGCCTGTAATCCTAGCTACTCAAAAGGATGAGGCGGGAGAATCACCTGAGCCCAAGAGTTTGAGGCTGTAGTGAGCCATGATTGTGCCACTGCACTCCAGCCTGAGTGACAGAGCAAGACTGTCTTTAAAAAGAAAGGAAACCTACCTAATCTTCCCCCACCCCTAGTGTACAGTATGTTCCGTCAAATATTTATTGAACACCAAGTATAAAATATATTAGGTGTTGGGGATACACAGTGATAAAATTCCCAACTTCTAGCTCATGGTTTAGCTACAGTCCAACATGTGCTTAATATGTATATTTAATGCTATGAGCAGAGGGCAGCAGACAGATTTGGGTCTATACCAACTACTGGGTGAGGGGACAGTTGGAGATGTCCCCTGTAAAGCCTATGAAACGCTGTATGTAAAGCAGGGGTCCCCAACCCCCTGGTCCCGGCCTGTGGCCTGTTAGGAACCAGGCCACACAGCAGGAGGTGAGTGGGGTGCAAGTGGGCATTACCACCTGAGCTCCACCTCCTGTCAGATCAGTGGCAGCATTAGATTCTCATAGGAGGGCAAACCCTATTGTGAACTGCACATGCAGTTCAGATCTAGGTTGCATGCTCCTGAAAAATCTAAAGCCTGATAATCTGAGGTGGAAGTTTCATCCTGAAGCCATCCCCCACCCAACCCCGTCCATGGAAAATTGTCTTCCACAAAACCAGTCTCTGGTGTCATAAAGGTAGGGAACCACTGCTGTAATGGCAGTACAGGAGATGATGTCTTGAGTTTTGAAAAAAGGAAGATCTCACAATGTTGTATTCCAGATATTTATTTCCCCAGCAAAGAATTTTAAAAGTTCACAAAATGGCAATTACTGCCATCTGGTAAAGTGGAAAACTGGTCACATCAAATAGAAGAAATTGTGTTACATGAAGCTGGAAAGGGAGGGCCTATAATAAAGACTCTTCAGTGCTATGCTAAGCATTTGACCTTTATTTGTTAGCAAAGGAAAAGCCAAGGAGTACTTCTACAAAGAAGAGTAATAATTCTGTATTTTAGAAAGGTTAATCTGTTGGTAACACAAAGAATGGAATGGAATAAAGAGGGAAAGGGCACAGGACTAGAACACTTTAGGGTATTTTGAGTCCAGGTGAGATGAACATCTATTATGACTGTGATGTGACAAGAGCAACAGATGAATTGTTAAGTACTTCTGGGGTTGACTCAATCTCATAACAAATTGGACACAGGAATCAGGTACGGTGGCTTACACCTGTAATCTCGACACTTGGGGAGGCTGAGGCAGGATCACTTGAGGTCAGGAGTTCCAGACCAGCCTGGCCAATATGGCAAAACCCCATCTCTACTAAAAATACAAAAATTAGTGGGGTGTGGTGGTGCACACCTGTAATCTCAGCCACTCAGGAGGCTGAGGCACAAGAATCACTTTAACCCAGGAGGCAGGGGTTGCGGTGAGCCAAGACCATGTCACTGCACTCTAGCCTGGGCAACAGAGACTCTGTCTCAAAAAACAAAACAAAACAAAACAAAAGGACACAGGAAAAGAGAAAAATCAAATTAAGGTGATTATGAAGGAAGTGATGACAATAACCAAATTGGGAGGAAAGAAACAGCTAATGCTTGAGGGCAAGGCAAAAAAGAATTTAGATTTGACCATATGGATCATTAGAACTAAAGTGAAAAACCAGGCTGACTGAAGTTGTGGGATCATGAAGGTAGCTCAGGGACAGACTGTAGAGGCCTAAAGGAAAGACCATGGAGACTGCCTTAAATAGTGGCAGACAGGCAAAAGAATCCTTCCAAAGAAACAAACACAACATGAAAAGAACAGGTCATAAAGAGTTTTAGGAGTAAAATGATAGTGCTGCAAGGGTCAAACAGAAATACTAAGAAGTGCAGCAGGGCCAGAAGCAGTGGCTCACATCTGTAATCCCAGCACTTTGGGAGGCCGAGGTGGGCGAATCATGAGGTCAGGAGATCGAGCCCATCCTGGCTAACACGGTGAAACTGTGTCTCTGCTACAAATACAAAAAATTACCTGGGCGTGGTGGAGGGCGCCTGTAGTCCCAGCTACTCGGGAGGCTGAGGCAGGAGAATGGCATGAACCCGAGAGGCAGAGCTTGCAGTGAGCCGGGATCATGCCACTGCACTCCAGCCTGAGCAACAGAGACTCCGTCTCAAAAGAAAAAGAAGTGCAGCCACTGGATTTGGCAGTCAAAAGGTAACCTTTGAGAAAACCATTTCAACATACATGTGAGGATTTAAATGAAACTGTAGTGAAATGAGGAATAAATGTAAGATGAGGAAGTGAAGGCAGACAGAAATTCCCAAGAACTTAGGAAGAAAGACGGAACAAGAGCATTCACAAAAGCCAGACTTAAAGATAAAGGTATTTTTTAAAACAACAGATTTGAGGTAGAGGCAGGTAAAAATCTGGCTTAGCTGACAAAATTTCAAGAAAAAACTTTGGGTTGGCGGGGCAGGGGGATCAAACTGTCTGTCCAAAGAAGTTTCTCAACTCTCTATTACACAACATTTGTGACTATAATATTGTTTGATGTTTGTTTTGAGACTGAGTCTTGCTCTGTCACCCATGCTGGAGTGCAATGGCACGATCTCGGCTCACTGCAACCTCCGCCTCCCGGGTTCAAGTGATTCTCCTGCCTCAGCCTCCTGAGTAGCTGGGATTACAGGTGTGTGTCACCATGCCCGGCTAAGTTTTATATTTTTAGTAGAGACGGGGTTTTGCCATGTTGGCCAGGCTGTGCGACTATAATACTGATTTGCCTCTGACTCTGCACACTTAGTAGTCTTAAGTAGCAGTGAACTTTACAGAAAAGTGTAGATTTAACATTCTAACAACATAGATGCGTAAGTTCTAAATTTCAAAATGTACAGAATGATCCAGAGTTCTCACAAGTTCACAGTGCAGTTCTTGGTAGGCAGTTCACGGTAATTAAACATACAAGTTACAAATTTTAATTTCTAGTTAACATAAATTCTACTCACCCAGCCCATATTTTGTTCTCAGCTCATTCATATTCCCTGATTGGGTCTGAAGTCCAAGAAGAGCTGGAAGGGAAGATAACCTGAAATGCAGATGTTTTCCCCTCCCTTCCCTGCTCTCAGCAGAGATATGACTGCTATACAACACCCATAAAGCTACAAGGAAAAGACAGCTTTGTTTTTAGGCTGTGTGCGCTTGACGTTCTAAAAAGCAATGATTTCCATCTGTAGTATGTACTGGGTTACAGAAAGAAAAGAAAAGCCAGGATAGAAGACAAAAGGACTTACAAGCTCTCCTGAGTTGTCCCCTTAATTATCATATCTGAAGTGTGCTGTCAGTGCCAAACCTCAAACATAACTCTTTCATAAAACAGGCAATGCAGTCTAAAACCAGTAAAATTGTGTTTACATATAAATGTAGTTACATCAAGTAAGAGAAAGAGTAAGATCTATTCTACCACACCTAAAACCCATCATGTTTTAGCAGCCTAAAAGTATTTTGAAAAGAATGGCACTTTTGTCTTCCCAATCGTTACGTCTAGTGGGACAAGAGAGGTATTTATCGTACCATTCCCAGCACCCATACCTAGTTTAGTGACCTTTTTAAGATAATCCTCAATATCTGTCTCTGTTGGCGTAAGTCAACTTTTGAGAGTTAGCTTTAAGGGTAAAAAAAGATTTTCAAAGTGGAGTCAATTCAAGATTTTATGGTTTCTATTGAAGACAGAAAAGAACTTTTAAAGTTGACAAGATTAAAATGTCAATTTTAAGAAAATAATTACAAAAGTAAAAAGATTGTGGTTATCAATTTTAATATTTATTGAAAGATGGAAGACAAGGAAAGTATCTCTCAAACTCCAAAAACAATCTTGCACCTTTGCTAAATGTAAAATAAATTTTGAGATATTTGCTTTACATGACAATGAACCTGTCCAAAAAATAACTGAATGCAAATCTATCCAAATGGTGCTAATTTATTATTTACAAAAATGCTCTTATCTGCCATAAGTATTTGGGAAAAAACTGTTTTACACTCAGGAACACTAATGAAATACCTTAAAGACAACTTAAAATATAAAACCTTCCCTACCCTCAATGACCACCCCCCCAGAAAAGTTACAGAATGGATTAAAAATGAATACATGTGGAAACAAACATAATTATTTCCCACAAATGTACACAGAAACAGGCACATGCACACACACATATACAGTGTTGTGCAAGATCAACTTAATGTTTATTTAAGGTCAACAGCCTTGGTGACAAAGAAGATAATGAATATGGCTTCAGTAAAGTTTGCAAGTAAATATCACAAATGTTAATTCTTTTGCTAGCTAACCAGCTAACCTGAGTATGGAATATGTATTATTTAGATAGCTAAAAGGTTATAAACAAAATGGAGGAGTGGAGAGGGGAAAGCACTATAGCAGATTCCACTGAGGTACCTTAGTTTTTATGTAAAGGTCTGTATACCCATTTAATAATTTACATAACAATTATTTATTCTATATAGTATATGACCATATAGAAACTATGTCTTACGTAGTTTATTGTTCTGGTCCAAGAAACTGGAAATAAAAGCAATATTCTTCAGATAAAGAACTGGAATGTACTAACTATAAAACCATTAATATAATGCAATATTAAAATAGAAAAATTTTTAAATGTAACAAAGGTAGTCAACAAGTTCTCAGATTGTATCTGAAGAGGATTTGAAAATTATAACCCGTAAGACAAGGAACGTAAGCATTATTGAAGGCAATAACGAGGCTATACCTGCAAATCTTGAGCCCACTGATTTATACTTTACCTTCAGAGATGTATGCTTTTTTAATTTTTTAATTTTTTTTTATTATTTTTTATTTTTTTGGAGACGGAGTCTCATTCTGTTGCCCAGGCTGGAGGTCAGTGGCGCAATCGTGGCTCACTGCAACCTCCACCTCCCTGGTTCAAGCAATTCCCCTGCCTCAGCCTCCCGAGTAGATGGGATTACAGGCACATGCCACCAGGCCCAGCTAATTTTTTTTGTATTTTTAGTAGAGACAGGGTTTCACCATGTTGGCCAGACTGGTCTCAAACTCCTGACCTTGTGATCCGCCCGCCTCGACCTCCCAAAGTGCTGGGATTACAGGCGTGAGCCACCATGCCTGGCCGATGTATGCATTTTAAAACAATTTAATTTTCATATTATAGGTAAGTCTGACTATAGGTTATATTGGAAACTATACCTAAAAGCAACCACTATGGTTATTATTAGATATGCCTTCCTTTAAGTTAAAAAGTTTAAGGCTCATATTTTGGAGGGATACCCTAAAGACATTTTCTCACAGTATGACCTCAATGCATCTACATATATGCTACTGGAAAATTGGAAATAAAACACATCTCTTGTTAAATATATCGTTCTTCAACTTTAAAGAGAAACAAAACCATTTTAATCACATCCCTTCTTATTTCTCAATACTGGTTTGTTAAGAACTTTTGTCACTCAAAAAGGTAGGTGCAAATCCATAAATTTAGGTTAAAACAGAAGATTAAATAGGTGGGGAGCACGGTAAGACAATGACATATAAAACAAAACCCTTACTATCTTGATTTATACCTTCCCTATCCCATGAAACTTCCTATGTTGCAAACACTGATTTCCTACAAACCATGAAGATTTCCTATGATATTTGCCTGTCCTTTTATTAATCTAGGGGCCAGAACTGACATCATTGCTGCAATTAACTTTTATTTGTTCTGGTAAAATGCTTCTTCCTAAATGGCTTCACCCTAACCAGAAATATGAGCAGTTTTGATGGGTACTATAGATGGAAATACCAACAGTAACCCAAAAGGCAGCACAAAGAACCCCAACTGAAAGTCATCAACCAAAATATGCGCCCAGAATAATACCAAAAACAAACAAAATAGATCTGCAATGAGCAAAGTTTCTTACAGCAACACATACATCAAAGACTTCTGTCTGACTTTTAATTACAATAGTGGAAGCAGTGTCAAATAGTGAGTCTATCATTAAAGAGTCTGTTTTACTCATCTTTAGTTAGGCACTGGCAATCTGTCTCCTACCTCAATTTAATGTCTAGAACTTCTTTTGAAAAGGAAGTATTCCAAGTTGTTTGCCTTGCTAGGGTAAGGAGGGGATCCTGAGAGAGATGAGGTACCACAAACTATTTTGTTAGTTACATCTCTGTACATGGCAGTTGAGTCATTGTCATTGCCCTTATTTTACAGTTTTGTATTTGCCGTATTTTTCTCCCATTCTGCAAGAAAAATGTAAAAGGATTTTAATTGCTCACAATTAAGCTTTCTGTAACTAAAGATTTTATACTCAGCTATTACTTAGTAAAGGTACTTATTAGTAAGAAAATTCTCTATACCTATCATTCCATATATAACAAAAAAAATCTATGGTAGGCTATGTAATCTGGCCACGTAACTTCATTAGTTAGAAGGCTTTGTTATCATTAACATACCTTGTTTCTCCCAACTTTCTAAAACTGTTTCTATTACCTACACCGCTTTCTTAATAGTTTAATATAAAAATTTTTCAATGTATTCCGGAGAGAAGGGCTAAGGAATTTTACATATTCATCTTAATTCAGCAATTTAAGAAAATTCTGCAAATATGATATACATATATACATTCACACACACACAGATGCACACTTTCTTAACTGAGTCTTGGTTGTTAAAAATGCCTGCACAGGCTAGGCGCTGTGGCTCATGCCTGCAATCCCAGCACTTTGGGAGGCCAAGGCGGGCAGATCACAAGGTCAAGAGATCAAGATGATCCTGGCCAACATGATGAAACCCCATCTCTATTAAAAATAAAAAAATTAGCTGGGTGTGGTGGCACGTGCCTGTAGTCCCAGCTACTCGGGAGGCTGAGGCAGGAGAATCACTTGAACCTGAGAGGCAGAGGTTGCAGTGAGCCAAGATCGCGCTACTGCACTCCAGCCTGGTGACAGAATGAGACTCCATACCAAAAAAAAAAAAACAGCCAGCACAGCGTGGGGAATTTAAATATGTACTAGATTTGACTTATGTACATTTGCACTCCAATACCACACTAAATGGATATACCAGCAGAGAATCATATCAAACAAATGACTTAAATGAATTGTCAGTTTGTCTTTGCAGACTCCACAGAAAACATATTTATTAATATGAACCTTTATTAAGTGGCTCACATTTCAGTATAAATCACACTAAAAAGATATTTTAAAAGCTATTTACACTACAGTGCTGACACATTTAAAATGAAAAAAAAGGATATAAATAAGCTCTATGGAAAAGCTTTAAATTGTTGAAAAGAATTCTGGCTCACATTACAAAATATATATATATTTATATATATGTTAATGTCAGCTCTATTCTAAAACCTAAAATTCCAACGTAAATGATTTTTTTTTTAAAAGACTCCTTTATGTTTAAACCTGCAATGTTTACAGTGCATCTGGCCCTAAGTGCTTAATACTTCACAGTTATGGACAGGCACTGAGGAATGTTACAAAGCTACATAAACAATGTTTTGTAACAGATACAGGAGCAAGTCCTTGGCTTGCTTTCAGAATTCATGAATCTTTATTACATTATTAAATTTTTTTAAAAAAGGATTTTAGATGCTATATGCAAATTTAGCACAAAATGTCATCGTCTTTTTTATCTTGATTTGAATGTGCTGAACTGTGTTGCCTTATATCAACAAGACTTAGATTTCCAGGGCACAATTCTTCCTTTAAATCTCTGTTGCTATTTTCAAATTTAGAATCCACATCAATCTTAAATTCTGTAAATTGAACATGATCCAATTTTGCTTTAACATTCTTGCCATCCATATTATTCAGTGCTCTAGTCTTTTCAGGAATATTAACATTCACAGGTTCTTCCTTGATTCTTACAGATGCAATAGGTTCATGTTTAATCTGCTGTAATTCATATTTAGAATGAAGTTTATCTGAAAAAACAGAATCCAAGGAGGCTTTGCTTACAGCACAAATCATGTTGTCAGTGTCAGGTCCAAGAACAGATGATGTGGAATCTGATGATGTGCCTGTTTCATGAGTAGCTGTATTCTGAGAAGTGTCCTCCTCTGAGTGATATAATTTGAGCCGAATGTGCCATGCTAAACTGCATACAGCTGAAACTGTCTTGAACTGATGAACAACATTCCTTGGAATAAAATAAATGTCATTATCATAGAGCTGAATCCTGGCATAGCGAATGCCTTCCCTCCTCAGTTGATTCAGTTTTGCATCATCAACCCATTGGACACACTAAAAAATAATAAAACAATACAAATAAGACTCTTCATAATAAAAATTAAACCAGTAAGTGTAAGACAGTAAGTGTATTAAAAATACCTGGGACAGTGGAGGTTCATGTAAATCTAACTGCATTCGTTGAACTACTTCTAAGAAATCTTCAGCATGAAAACAAATTACATCTTTGGTTATACGGGGTTGATCAGGCCTAAAAAAGAAAATGAGATAACAACAATCTGCCATAAATGTTTCTCTCTCTTGAGTTCTTATTAAACTCAAAGCAAAAATGGTTTCTGGTCAATACTATAGTACTGTCTTACAAATAAACTGTTAATTGGAAAGCCATTTCACATATTTAAAGAAAGGGCCAACACCATGACTGTCAACCTAGACAGAGATTAAAAACTGACTTCATTTTGCATAAATATTTGTCACAAGAGTTTGGAAAATTGAAATGATCTGAATTGGTAAATTATATAAACCAAGAAAATTAAGTGTTCTATTTGAAGAGTAAGATTAATGCTTCACACATATAAGTGCTAAAGTTAAAAATACTACATAAAAATTAGAAGTAAATATGAGGAAAAGGGAGTATTTTCTTTCCATAGAAGATACATGTAACTATACTGATGCATAAAACTCTTAAGTAACTTTATAAATTAAGAGATTTCATTAGAAAAGTACCAATATAATAAACTTGGTGTTTGCTGAGGTTACTCGTGCCTTTAAATATAATTCTAAAAAATTCTCAAATTCTTCAATTAATTAGGAATATATAAATACATTTTTACAGAGATGCTAAAAAATGGATTTTGGAATAAAATTCCAAACAACATTAAAAAAAATCATATGAAGGCAAATCATAACTAAATTTCTTTTTTTTTTTTTTTTTTTTTTTTTGGAGATGGAGTCTTGCTCTGTAGCCCGGGCTGGAGTGCAGTGGCCGGATCTCAGCTCACTGCAAGCTCCGCCTCCCGGGTTTACGTCATTCTCCTGCCTCAGCCTCCCGAGTAGCTGGGACTACAGGCGCCCGCCACCTCGCCCGGCTAGTTTTTTGTATTTTTTTAGTAGAGACGGGGTTTCACCATGTTCGCCAGGATGGTCTCGATCTCCTGACCTCGTGATCCACCCGTCTCGGCCTCCCAAAGTGCTGGGATTACAGGCTTGAGCCACCGCGCCCGGCCCTATAACTAAATTTCTAAAAACCAGTGATAAAAAAGAAAATCTGAGAATCATGTAATACATTATATACAGAGAAAGAAGGATAAGAATGATCATAGACTTCTTATCAAAGACAATGCAAGCCTGAAGAGAATGGACTACTTTTAAAGTACTAAAAGAAAAAGTTAATCTAGAATTCTATACCCACCAAAATATCCTCTTAAAATGTGAAATAAAAACATGTTCAAATAAACAAAAGCTAAGAGAATCTGTCACCGGAAAACCAGCATAACAAAGACTGCTAAAGGAATTTCTTCAGGCTGAAGGAAAATAATACTTAAATGAAAATGTAGATCTATGAAAAGGAATGTATAGCACACCTAACGATAAATATGGAAGAGGTTTTATTCTCATTTAAAGAAATATCTTTAGAAATGATTCTTTAAAGCAAAAAAGTAATAACATACATTGTGGGGTTTATAGCATATGTAAAGTAAAATACAAGACAATTAGCACAAAGGCCAGAAATGTGAGGGGGAGGGAATAACTGGAAGTATACTATTGAAAGATTCTTACACATAACATAAAGAAGTCTAATATTATTTGAAGGTAGATTGTGGTAAGTTGACAACAATGAAATTTAAAAAAAAAAAGAAAAAAAAAAACCACAGTGCTATAAGCTACTAACCAAATCATGGAGGTAAAATGGAATGCTTAAAAATGACAAGAAAAGGGGTAAAAAAGGAATAAAGAAGCAAATTGGAAAAAGCAAGAAGGTAAATTTAAAACCAAATTTACTAATATTTCTATTAAATATAAATAATCTAAATACTCCAATTAAAGGACAGAGATTGTCACTGGGTTAAAAAAAGTAAGACTCAACTATGTATCTATCTACATGTAACAATAATATAGACATAAGGTAAGTTAAAAGAAAAAGAATGGGAAAAGATACAGCATGTAAATACAAATCGTAAGAAGGCTGAATGGGCTGTATTAACAAAGTTTCAAGACAAGGAATATTACCAAGGATAAAAAGGGCAGTTTATAATGAAAAAATAGGTCAATTTATCAAGAATAACAATTCTAAATGTGTACTTGCCTAAGAACACAGCTTCAAACTATATGGAACAACCTTCAAAACACTATGCTAAGTGAAAGAAGCTAATCACAAAAGACCACGTTATGTGATTCCATTTATATTAGATGTTAAGAACAGACATATACCTACAGACAGAAAGTAAATTAGCACTTGCCTAGGGCTGGGAGGATGGAGGATGGAGGATGGAGAATTGGGGAGGTGATGGCTAAAGGGTGTGGTTCCTTTGTGAGGTGATGAAAATGTTCTATCATATGCTCTATCATTTTGGTGGTGGTTGCACAACTCTGTGAATATACTAAAAACTATTCAACTGTATGTACACTTTAAATGGGTGAATTGTATGGTATGTGATCGTGGCTTGATAAAACTGTCACAAAAGAAAACTAGAGCAAAACTAGAAAACTGACAGGAAAACAGACAAATCCAGTATTAAAGTTGCAAATTAACAAGTAGACAAAAATAAGTGAGACTATAAAAGACGTGAACCACATTCACTATCAACAAAGTTGACTTAATTGTTCTTAATTTATAGATGTGGTGGTATGTGGCTGTAGTCCTAGCTACTCAGGAGGCTGAGGCAGGAGGCCTGCTTCAGCCTAAGAGGTCAAGGCTGCTGTGAGCCATGACAGCACCACTGAACTATAGCCTGGGCAACAGAGTGAGGCCCTGTCTCTTGGGGGGTGGGGGGGAATTTAAATTGTTCTAATAAGCAAAATAGCATATTCCAACTCACATTTCATACCCAAACAATACTCGATTTTGGAAAACAAAAATCTAAGCAAGCAAAATTATTTTTTTTTGGTGGCGGGACGGAGTTTTGCTCGTCGCCCAGGCTGAAGTACAGTGGCACCATCTCGGCTCACTGCACCCTCTGCCTCCTGGGTTCAAGCAATTCTCCTGCCTCAGCCTCCTCAGTAGCTGGGATTACAGGCACGTGCCACCATGCCCGCCTAATTTGTGTGTGTGTGTATGTGTATTTTTAGCAGAGATGGGGTTTCGCCATGTTGGTCAAGCTGGTCTTGAACTCCTGACCTCGTGATCTCCCCACCTCAGCCTCCCAAAGTGCTGGGATTACAGGTGTGAACCACTATGGCTGGCCCCAGCTAATTTTCGTATTTTTAATAGAGATGAGGTTTCACCATGTTGTCCAGGCTGGTCTCGAACTCCTGACCTTAGGTGATCCACCCGCCTTGGCCTCCCAAAGTGCTGGAATTACAGGCGTGAGCCATCACACCCAGCCGCAAAATTACAGTAACTTTGCTTTATATGTTTTATCAATTTAATAAATGGAAAGTAACAATGTATGAGATGACATCTCAAGTATATTAAAAAGAATAATCCATTTTTTAATCTATCAAAATATTCAAAGTGAAACTTGCAAGCAAAGCTGGAAAAAAAAGAATATGGAAAAGCAAATACATAATAAAGAGAAACCAAACCTCAGAAAGGGTACAAAAAAGCAGGAGGAAGAGAAAACAGAAGAGTATGGAATCAGATTGAAATCAGTCTCTGCCGTACCATTTACTAACTATATGACTGTAAAAAAAAAATTATTTGACAGCCCTGAGCCTCAGTTTCCTTATGTGATAAATACGGAGCAAAACGTAGTTGAGAAAAATTAAATTAAATGACATTTGTAAACTGGCATACCGTATGCACCAGGTAAGCCTTAGTTTTCCTTTTACCTTAATTCTTTTCACATCTATGTCACTTAGAACATGAAATTAATTATTTCAGTTAACCCAAATGTTTAAACCTAGATTCTGCCAATTTATTTGTTTTTGTTTTTGTTTGAGACAGAGTCTTGCTCTGTCACTCAGGCTGGAGTGCAGTGGCGCGATCTCGGCTCACTGCACCCTCAGCCTCCTGGGTTCAAGCGTTTCTCCTGCGTCAGCCTCCCGAGTAGCTGGGACTACAGGCGTGCACCACCATGCCTGGCTAATTTTTTTATTTGTAGTAGAGACAGGGTTTCACCATATTGGCCAGGCTGGTCTTGATCTCCTGACTTCGTGATCCACCCACCTCGGTCTCCCAAAGTGCTGGGATTACAGGTGTGAGCCACCCTGCCCAGCCAGATTCTAGCAATTTAAAATCTTTAGTACAATTATACAATTAAGATATCCAAATACAGGTAAAAAATGAAACTTTTTTCTCACAGTAAGGAGGAGTTACTAAGATTTTCCAAGAAAAATTGTAGAAGCCAAGAAATTACTTGATTAAAATAGCAGTAGTTTTACATACCACTCTCCACAGTGCACAGCCTTCAGCACTCCAACAGCAGCTGTAGTCTGTCGTTCAAAACCTTGTCCTATATGATCTGCATGAGCTCTTGTCCTGTCTTCAAAGAGCATCTCACGGGGCTCACTTGTTCGAGGTAGGTACTGAAGATTTTTTATTTCATTGGTAGTTCTGTTTTTTTAAAAAAGAAAATTACATTTATATAGTGATACTTAATTGCCATCAAACATTCAATAATCACATAATTCAGACAAGATATTAAATCTGCTCTCAAATCAAATTCTATCTTTAAAATGAAAACAAGAACAAACAAAAACACACATACAATACCCTCATTTTTCTAATATACCTTCACAAAAGTAACAGTTGTAAGGAAATACAAGGATAAAAAATTAAATTACAAATGGTGTTGTTTACCTAAGTTTCCCTATACACAGAATCTTTACCTGGGGCTTTGGTACCATGCCCCCACTCATATCTCTTGGGTAACACAAGACAGATAGATAGGTATCTGAAACAAACAGGTAACTTTTAAAAATGCATTAATTCAATATTAATAAGACACATACTATGTGCTAGGTACTATCTAGGAACTGGGGCCAGTGAATGAGACAATAGCAAATAAGACAGAAGAGGACCCTACTCTCGTGGGAGTTTATAGTCTGTCTAGTGAGGGAAGGATCAAAGAAATAGATTTAGCAATAAAACACCCAGCAATAAGTGCTTCCACAAAACATGCATGGTTTATTGCAGGTAGAAAGGAAAACCTTAGCTCTGTCTTGGAAGACAGCCATTTCCCATTGGCCCTGTCCTCCACCACTTTCCTTCTAGAATGCATATGCATACAGAAGTTGCTGCCTACTTAGCCTCACTCATTGCTGAAACCTCTCCAGTTTTGCTGTAAGCAAGGAAAGGGTAAGAAGAATTTCTCTGGCTGAGATTCATCATTTTATGTATCTTCCTCTATAGTTTTTGTTTCTTCCAGATGCAACTCTGTATTACCCCCATAATTGTCTCCTCTCATCCTTGTCTGTCTTCCCAGGGATCACTCTTCCTTACTGGTTCTCTACTTTCCCACCCTTAATCTCTATTATTTAACTACTCTGTGTGCACCCCTGCCTTACAGTCTTATTACACATACACATAATAATTTTTTTTTTTTTTTGGCTCTTTGTGATTAACGTTCTACATGTGTCAGAATGCCAGATGGTGTTGCTTCCTCTGGAAACCTAACAGGTTCTCAAACCCACAAATTTAGTTGCATAAATACCACATTCTAATGAATTAAGACTATATAGCACTTGGCACAATGCCTGACACTGTTTTTGTTAAACTATTATTGCATATACCGTGGCTTGTATACCCTGAGGTGAATGGAAGTTCCTCAAGGTAGTGGTGAACCCCTTTAAATTACATCTAAAAGTTTGTATTTATCTGTATTGTTCTGAGAAAAGACTTTCAGATTCTCAAAATGATCCATACATTCAAAAAAAAAAAAAAATTAAGAAGCACTGAGGAGGCCGGGCACAGTGGCTCACGCTTGTAATCCTAGCACTTTGGGAGGCCGAGGCGGGTGGATCACCTGAGGTTAAGAGTTTGAGACCAGCCTGGCCAAAACAGCAAAATCCTGTCTCTATTAAAAATACAAAAATGAGCAGGGTATGGTGGTGCACGCCTATAATCCCAGCTACTCAGGAAGCTGAAGCAGGAGAATCACTTGAACCATGGAGGCAGAGGTTGCAGTGAGCTGAGATTATACCACTGCACTCCAGCCTGGGTGACAGAGCTAGACTCCGCCTCAAAAAAAAAAAAAAAAAAAAAAAGAATCATTGAGGAACACATCAATTTTACCATTTACTACTAACTTATAAATTAACCTGTAAAATTTTATTCATCCAATAAATATTAAGCACCAGACACTGTTTTTAGGTGTTACAGACACATTAGTAACAAACCCAATAAAGTCCCTGCCATCATGCAACCCAGAGTTTACTCAATGACTTTTTCCCCATTTTCGTTTTAACTTAGTAATCACTGTAACCAGTAAAACCACCTTTAGGTATCTAAAGAAAAAGCTATAATCAGGACGGGCGCAGTGGCTCACACCTGTGCACTTTGGGAGGCTGAGGCGGGAGGATCATGAGGTCAAGAGATCAAGACCATCCTGGCCAACATGGTGAAACCCCATCTCTACTAAAAATACAAGAATTAGCTGGGTGTGGTGGCACGTGCCTGTAGTCCCAGCTACTCGGGAAGCTGAGGCAGGAGAATCTCTTGAACCCGGGACGTGGAGGTTGCAGTGAGGCTAGACTGTGCCACTGCACTCTAGCCTGGTGACAGAGCAAGGCTCAGTCTCAAAAACAAAAAAAACAAAAGGCTATAATCTCTCCCAGCATCATCTCCATCCGTTCCAATTGATGTTACCCTAATGTACAAATGTACATTTTCTCCACACTTTTCTCTGTGCTCACATAAATACACAATCCCACATAGGAGAATTTTGTTATTTCTTTGGATAAAGACAAAATCATACTAGATACATTATACTACATTTGGCTGTTTTCAAGAGTCATGAATATCCATCCAGATCAAGACATTTTTTAAAACTTTAACTATTTTGCCTTTTTTTTTTTTTTTTTTTTTTTTAAGAAA
>NW_016807158.1:1005380-1008339 GCF_001698545.2 Rhinopithecus bieti | reverse complement strand
TTTTTTTTTTTTTTTTTTTAAGAGACAGGGTCTGGTTCTGTCACCCAGACTGGAGTGCAGTGATGTCCTCATAGCTTACTGCAGCCTCAAACTCCTGGGCTCAAGGAGTCCTTGAGTCAGCCTTCCGAGTAGCTAGGGCTACAGACATGTGCCACCACACTGGCTAAATTTTTTTTATTTTTTTATTTTGTAGAGGCAGCATCTCACTATGTTGCTCAGGCTGGTCCTGAACTCTTGGGATTCAAGTTATCCTCCCACCTTGGCCTCCCAAAGTGCTAGGATTACATAAAAGAGCCACTGCACCTGGCTTATTTCACTATACTCTCTTTTTCTGAAACAGAGTCTCGCTCTATCGGCCAGGCTAGAGTGCAGTGACGCGATCTGGGCTCACTGCAACCTTTATCTCCCAGGCTCAAGCAATTCTCCTGCCTCAGCCTCCTGAGTAGCTGAGATTACAGGCATGTGCCACCACGCTGAGCTAATTTTTGTATTTTTAGTAGAGACAGGGTTTCCTCATGTTGGCCAGGCTGATCTCGAACTCTTGATCTCAGGCAAGAGGTCAAGAGATCAAGACCATCCTAGCCAACATGGTAAAACCCCTATCCCCCCACCTTAGCCTCTCAAAGTGCTGGGATTACAGGCGTGAGCCACTGCACCTGGCCTCACTATACTCTTTAATAAGAATGTATGAAATCTATTCAACCATTCCCCTGTTGACAGTCATTCGGACCCTTTTAAAACGTTTTTCTTACCACAAATTTATTTACCTTTCGTGTTTTTATTTCTTGGGATAGATTCCCAAAAGTAGGAGTGCTAGATCAAAGAGTTTTATGTTAAATTTTATGATCTATTGCTGGATTACTTTCACAAAATTACAGCAGCTCATCCTTCAGTCAACAATATATAAAAAATTGTTTCTTCACATACCTACCAGCCTATAATATTATTGCTATATTAATAATTTTTGCCAATATAATGAATAAAAATATCTCATAGTTCTTTTAAAATAAACTTAACTGCCTGAGGTCTATTTTTCTACTGGGTTGTTTACACTTGAGAATGCTCTTTGGACATTAACTTTGATCTGTCATGAGTTCCAAATGTTTTAGTCCAGTCTATCATAATTTTGAACTTCATTGTTGATGTCACTTCCCTCCCAAATACTACTGTCACTGCATTGTTTGGTCTTGCTTAGGAAGGTCTCCTCCAGGCTTAAACAATTTTATTCTAATATTTTAACTGTTTTATCTGTGATGCTTAATTCTCTAGTTTACTTCTTGTATAAGGTAGGGGCTCTGCCTTTATTTTTATGAGAGCCAAATATGCCAGCATTATTCATTAAATACATCTTCCTCTTCCCACCTATCTCATATATTAAGTTCCCAATATACTTAGATCTATTTCTGGACTCTTATTCCAATGATCTATTTGAACTTTATAGTAACTTTTAATATCCTGTATCATAAGCTCCCCCTCACTTATCTTCTCTTTCACTGAAAAATTTACTTCCTTATGAATTTTAAAATCATTTTATCCAGGAATGGAAGTATTAGTCCAATTGAAATGCAAAAAAATTTAAAGAACTATTATTTTTATCCAATCCAGAACTCAGTAAGGCTTTCCATTTGTTCTGATCTTATTTTATATCCTCCACAAAATGTTTTCGTCTTCTTAGCACAGGTTCTGAATATTATTAAATTTATTCTAAAATAGTTTATATTTTATGACATTTTTTCCATTCATCATTACAATTTCTTGTCATTTGCCTACATTTCTCATGCCCTATTTACATTTTAGGTTTTATAACAAATTATATTAGCATGTATCACTATTTTTAAATTTATGTACCAATTATGGTCTAAACTTTGCCTTCCTCCTTCCTCCAATTTTGAACTAACATACACACCCCAACATACAAACACTCATCTCCTCCAATAAAAATATGTATACAACATACCTTTTCCTTTTGAAAGGTGACTTTGGCATATCAGCCACAGGGATCATTTGTTCTCCTGGACGAACCCACATGATGGGACCATCATCACTATCTTTTCGACTCTGTAATTTTAGACTAGATAGTGTCCCCCATGGCAGTGTACACTGGAGACAAATAAAAATTATGTAGATTGCAATTATTTTCAAAATGTATCTTCAAGTGTATGTTAATAATAACATTGTTCCCCTGACAAACACACTTTCATTCACAGCTTTGTACTTAAGCACTTGAAATACATAATATTGAATATATCCCTATATATTGATATACTTTGCTTCAAAAAACTGTTTCAAACACACCAAGAAAATAATTATGCTTGGATGGTTCTGTCCCCCTACCCTGCTAGAGGTATGATTCACTATATTCTTCATTTGTTATTCTCCCTTCTATCGTATAGATCATATGATGTTAACGGACAAAATAAGCAAGTGCTCTCATAAGAATCTATTAAAATGAACAATTAAATGTGAGTTTAAAAACTGGCTACCTCTTTGATTAATGATAATTAAAAACAAAACAAAAACGAAAAGCAAAACAAAATCAAAACATATTTCTGTTTAGTAGTTTCTTGAAGAGGCTGTTGCCTTAAACCAGAGATTATTTTAAAATAAAAGAACAAGGCTGAGCGCAGTGGCTCATGCCTGTGATCCCAGCACTTTGGGAGGCCGAGGCAGGCGGATCACGACATCAAGATATCGAGACCATCCTGGCCAACATGGTGAAACCCCATCTCTACAAAACACAAAAATTAGCTGGGTGCAGTGGCGCACACCTGTAGTCCCAGCTACTCAGGAGGCTGAGGCAGGAGAATCGCTTGAACCTGGGAGGTAGAGGTTGCAGTTAGCTGAGATCACGCCACTGCACTCCAGCCTGGCGACAGAGCGAGACAAAGAAAGAAAAGAAAGAAAGAAAGAAAGGAAAGAAAGAAAGAAGGAAGGAGGGAGGGAGGGAGGGAGGGAGGGA
>NW_016807158.1:997027-1005238 GCF_001698545.2 Rhinopithecus bieti | reverse complement strand
AGAAAGAAAGAAAGAAAGAAAGAAAGAAAGAAAGAAAGAAAGAAAGAAAGAAAGAAAGAAAGAAAGAAGAAAAGAAGAAAAGAAGGAAAGACGGAAAGAAGGAAAGACAGAAGGAAGGAAGGAAGGAAGGAAGGAAGGAAGGAAGGAAGGAAGGAAGGAAGGGAGGGAGGGAGGGAGGGAGGGAGGCAGGCAGGCAGACAGAGACAGACAGACAAGAGAGGAACAGGAAGAGAAAAGAGAAGGAGGTGGCCAGAGGCTGAGGCAGGCAGATCACCTGAGCTCAGGAGTTTGAGACCAGCCTGGGCAACACAGCGAAACCCGTCTCAACTAAAAACACAAACAATTAGCCGAGCATGGTAGTGTCTGTAATCCGAGCTACTGAAAAGGCTGAGGCATGAGAATCGCTTGAACCTGGGAGGCAGAGGTTGCAGTGAGCCGAGATCACACGACTGCACTCCAGCCTGGATGACACAGCGAGACTCCATCTCAAATCAAAAAAAAAAAAAAAAAAAAAAAAAGAGAGAGAGAGACAGAGAGAAGGAAGGAAGGAAACTGAGGGCCACTGTCCATGGAATGTTGAGAAAAAAATTAAAAAAAAAAATTCACCACACATCCCCTTTTCAAAAAAGATTGTCAAATTTCTGTAGAAACAATGCATTTAGGTTGGGTGCGGGTAGCTCATGTCTGTAATCCCAGCACTTTGGGAGGCTGAAGCAGGAAGACTGCTTGAGCCCAGGATTCAAAAGTAGCCTGGGCAACATAGCAGCACCCTGTCAAAGGAAAGGAAGGGAAAGGGAAAAGGAAGGGGGAAGGGGAAGGGGAAGCAGAAGCGGAAGGAAAGGAGAAATAATGCATTTAGTTCATGTGCTTTGAAAATTAATTTTGAAGCAACCATTTAAATAATATTTGATAATTTTTAAATATAATTCAATAATAAAGGCAACCTAATTCCATTATGTAACTACTAGAGAGAAGTAGAAAAGGAACAAAAGTGTAAAAGGAAAAGAGAAAAGGAATGGAACAAGGTTAAAGAGAAAGAGAAGAAAAAGATATATGCACATATAGGGTAAAAACACCAAGCAAACAGAAGTAATAAAAGAAGAGATGTCCTATAGATTATGTGGTTGAGTATTAGAAATCTTGTCACATTCCACAGCTTACCTGGACCCTGAATTTCAGTGCAGGTTTGCACTGACCTTTGAGTTACTGATTAAATAATTAACCTAACTACACAGTTCAGAGATTCCTCTCTCAGTGGGATAGCCCCAGCAGCTCACAACAAGAAATATTTTCTGAAAATGAAGAGGCTTTAAAAAAAAAAAAAGGAATCTGGCTACAAATTATTTAAAGGGGCCTGTGGGGGTGGGCGCAGGGGCTCACACCTGTAATCCCAGCACTTTGGGAGGCCAAGACAGGAGGATCACTTGAGCCCAAGAGTTCGAGACCAGTCTCAGCAACATCGTGAAATCCCATTTCCACAAAAAATACAAAAGTTAGCTGGGCACGGTGGCATGTGCCTGTAGTCCCAGGTACTTGGGAGGCTGAGGTGGAAGGATCATCTGAGCCCACAGAGGTCAGGGCTCCACATTACACCACTATACTCCAGCCGGGGCACACAGTGAGACTGTCTCAAAAAAATAAATAAAATAAAGGGGCCTTTGGGTACATTATCTAAACAGGTTATTTTATGGATGATAAAACTGAAGCCCAGAAAGTTTAAATGGCTTTCCCAACCCAGACAGGTACAGCCAAGGCTAAAATATGGATGTGTAATTTCCCAGGCCAGTTTTCCACAATGCTAAACTGCCATTCCTTTGTCTTAAACATTTGTAGTAGAATCTTTCCTGTACTTCTTAAATCCTTTAGTACTTAGTTTATAAAGAGCTAATAAACACATGGAACCTAAATTCCTAAAGTGTTAACAGGTGTTATTTCATGGCCCACCACTTAGCTTTGCCATTACAATTAGGACCTGAGATGTCACATGTACACACAAGAATTATGTGAGTTTCCCATCTCTTGCTCTCCTTCCCTCCAGTTCAAATAAAACCAAAATGTTTCTATTTCTGAAACAGTCATTCATTTATAGTGCATGTAGCATGAAAGAAACACTCACAATTTAGATTACTCATATTGGTTTTCTTGCCTTTTAAACAAAACTAATCCCACGACAGATTATCTCTTACTTTTAAAAATGGTGACTCTTCCAACATGTCAAGGAACTCGGGGAAATAATCTCCTACTTCTTCATCAACTGCTCCCACCAAGCTTATTTGTCGCATTGGGCCAGCTCTGTAAGTACCATGAGAATACGTTCTTTTTACCTGAAGAATATGGATTTAATTAAAAGTTAAATACATTATTTTTACCTGAAGAAAATGGATTTAATTAAAAGTTACACATAATACTTGCTATCATTTTGTAACAATAAATTTTATCTCAGAATATTATATCATAAGGAGGCAAGCAAAACAAAACAAAACTTTACAAACAGTAACAGATAACGCATTTTAAAAATAAAACTTGCACTAAATCAAGCTATTTTACTTTCTTTAACTATTCCTACACACTGCTTATGAAAACACAGTTAAGACAAATAAGCATTAATTCTAGACAACATCTCCTTAGAACAGAGGAACTCATTATCTGAATATTCAAAAGTTGGTGTATTTTTCAAAATTGGCTCTAAAGTAAAATGAGGTTCATATCTTTTCATCAAAATTTTCAAAAGTAGACCCTCCGAAAACATTAATCACCACCAGTGGCTTATATGTCTAAAAGGCCACCAGCGATGCTCTTCTTTTTTGATCTTACAATATTAACTAGAAACCAGTTTACATATCTATTACTAACTCTGATGAGAAACTACTAGAAATTAAGAATTACAGCCAGGCGCGGTGGCTCACGCCTGTAATCCCAGCACTTTGGGAGTCCAAGGCAGGCGGATCACAAGGTCAGGGGTTCAAGACTATCCTGGCTAACACAGTGAAACCCCATTTCTACTAAAAATACAAAAAAATTAGCCGGGTGTGGTGGCAGGCGCCTGTAGTCCCAGCTATTTGGGAGGCTGAGGCAGGAGAATGGCGTGAACCTGGGAGGTGACGCTTGCAGTGAGCCGAGATCGTGCCACTGCACTCCAGCCTGCCACTGCACTCCAGAGCAAGACTCTGTCAAGAAGAGAAGAGACGAAGAACAGTGGAGGGGAGGGAGGGAAGGGGAGGGAGGGGAGGGGAGGGGGAAGAGAGAAGAGAAAAGAGGAGAAGAGAAGAGGAGAAGAGAAAGAAATTAAGAATCAGGACATCCGTAAGATCCAAATCTGCCCTCTTGCTATCTACCAGCTAATGACCTTCAGAAATTATTTACGTTCCTTGAGCTTTGATTTCCTTAACCAGAATATTTTATAGCAGATTGCTGAAGAAAACTTGATAATGATATAAACTCACCTGCCATATTGCTAGTAAATGGGTGGCATTCAAAGAGCCAAAACAAAGCCATCTGAACCTCAAGATTCACTGGTAACGAGATTTTTTGCCAGCATATTTAAATCCTGACAAAGAAACCTACGTGTTTTCATATACTAACACTAGTAAACAAGTTGAGTCTGTCTTCAAGCAAAACAACTCCTTTTGATAACCAAATTATAAGAAAAATTGTAATTGTCTCTTTCTCAGGATTAGCCTTTGTGGACACCAAATTTAGGAGACCAATTTGTCCCAGTTTGCCCAGGACTATCAGTCTTAAAACTGAAAGTCTTGGTATTTCAGGCAAACATGGATGGTCAACTTTTATCATATCACAGACACAGATTATAAAAAAAAAGTCACATCAAAAGTTGAATCGTTACAATCACAGCTGGTAAGAGTATCACAATATAACAAAGTAAATCCCAACCCATATGTTTTTAAAACAAAATCATTTAAGACAGAGAATCTCATTTGTTATTATAATCAGCAAAGCAGTTTAATGACGTTAATTCTTTAATAAATTCACCAGATATCCAAGCTTAAGTTTTCCTAAACTGTTACAAATTGACTTATCAGAACTACAAACCATTCCTACAAGTTAGAAAATTAGGGGCCTATAATCCCAGCACTTTGAGAGGCAGGAGGATATCTTCAGCCTGGCAGGTCCAGGCTGCAGTGAGCTGTGATCATGCTACTGCACTCCAGCCTGGGCAACAGAGCGAGATCCTATCTCAAAAAAAAACAAACAAACAAAAAAAAAAAAACAAAAAAAAGAACAGTTGGAGCTTGTGCCCCATTGTGTACTCATTGTCTCATCTTTTCCTGTCTCCTAAAATTCCTATCATCTCCTATATCAAGAGAGCTAAAAGTTAAAGCCTAACTCTACAACAGTATTCAGACTCTAGATATTTAGATGCATTAATAGCAACACAGTAAGAAATCCAGTCCATGCATCTCTGTAACACAGTCTAACAAAGAGGCTAAGGGTTATCAATCTGAACTCTAGCACATTTACCAGAATGTAACACATCAAGTCTGTTAAGTGATTCTGAGATTCTGAGTTTTGTACCTGCAAATGACCATAAGGAGTTTTGAGAGACAATAGCCATTTAGAAAGTGAAATCAAACAACTGATATTGTAAAACACAAATTTTCCAAGTGCTTTGAAATATATCTAAAAAGTCAAATTAGAGTTAGGGGTGGTGGCACAAAACTGTAATCCCAGCTACCCAGAAGGCAAGAGGATCACTTGAGCCCAGGAGTTCAAGATCAGCCTGAGCAACACAGCGAGACCAAAAAAAAAAAAAAGTAAAATTATATATCTTTCCACTTCATACAAATAAGTACATTCTCTGTGCATAAATTTCCTTATCTTGTTTAAATTAGATACCTAAAACATTTAGTTCTAACAAAGCCAGAATCAAGTCCCTGCCACTGACTTGGTTCGTCCTACTACATCACAGCACCAACAACGATCAGCTAAATAATTGGGGCAGTTTATCTTGTGGGGAGGGGATGACTGTTAGGAAAGAATTTTCATTACGTGAATTCTTCTAAAATACGAAGCACAACTAAACTTTCCATTTATCTAGTAGTTTTAAAAAGTCACACTATACATGAAATAAAACCAAAAAAACTATAACATTATTAAACTATAGAGAGTACAAGATAAATACAATAATCAGAAAAGCAGAACTAACTGTTAACACAGTCCTTTAACACAGTAGTGTAAAATTTATGTATTTAAATGTGAGTAAAAACATGTATCACTAACAGGAAAAAAATGGGTAAAACTTGGGTGGTAATATTACAGACAAATCATATGTTGTATCATGACTCAAGAACTTTATTTACTGATTTTGTTTTGACCAGATGTTGCTATTTCAGGTTAGAATAATTACTTCATTGATTGAAGAAGTATTACCAACCTAGCCATCTCATTTCATTCAAATTATACATTTACATTAATTTCCAAGTTTACAAAAATTGCTTTTTATTTCAAAATAAAACATGTCCAAATTAGTATAGACCTAAACATTAAAATTTTTAACATAATAGACTGAATAAATCAAAACTGATTTTCCCCTATTCTCTGTCTACTTCGGGCACTACCTAAGAAGAGGCTTTATCTTTTGTTGATTATTTTAAGTATGGTCCTATTAAAATTCATAACTATTTCAAAGGATTTTTTAGAGACCCTGAATTTTTAAAGTAATACAGACTCTACTCAGATATATTGCTAATTTTCTTAATTGAATTTTTAGTTAGTTCTTCCCATCTCATGCCAAAATACATATAAAACATATAGATATGTAAAATTCACTTTCACACATAACTTATTATAACAAAAGTATAAGTCTCTCCCTTTTAACCAGAATGTACAAAAACTGTAAAGTAGATCCCATTTGCCCATTAATAAAACCAAAAATAAATTCTATTAGGAAATTGGCCTTTATAAAAACCGCTTAGCTATCACGTTTAAAACAAACAGCAATGATCTTCCAAAACATTTATTCTCCAATAGTAAAGATAAAACTATGATCACCCACCTGAATACACATAAACCAAATTTTAAAATTAAATTGAAGTCATCAAAATCTTAATCTGTAAAAATATTAAATTTTAAAATATACTGTAATTTAACTTTTAATTATATATCATTTCATACAAATTTCTAGTTTAATAACACAATATTTCAAATCCATCAGTTGTAACCATTAACTTAAATGTTACAAACATGGCAAGTTACACATAGCGTTTCCAATTTAAAAAGTATATACTGCTTGATAAAATAAATGATGGTACTTACACTGTTAAAACGTAAGAATAAAATCCACACGCTTTTCACAAAAAATGTAAATAATTCCTGATTTTGGTGATACCTCTTTTGTTGCAAAACTATATACCAAATATCCACAATTCACCTATTACATAGGATAAAATTATATCTACAATATCATACACAAAAAATCAAGCCTCAATTCTCTAAAAATCACCTATCCAGACTATGCCAGACTGCGAAGAATTCAATGGCAGTGAGGTGGGAGAGGTAACAGATAAGTATTAGAAGAATCTCTAACTAATCAAAGTAAATGTCGCAAAGACCATGGCTCATAAAATGTCCTCTTCCTACATATCCATTCCTATATTAGGCACAATTATAACTACTCTCTAAAATAATAAAGGACAAGAAACCACAAATTTAGAAGGGGAAGGAGGAGAAAAGGGTAAGCACAGCTGCAGCTGCCCTAAGGCATCAGTATTGTATCATAATGACAAACCAATACTGAAAATAAAGTTGCATTATGTTGCATATGTTCGGCAATGAAGGTATTTTTATAGAATCTTGGTACTTAAAACGTTTCCACTAACTAAAAACATCGCTTATCTGGAAAATCTCACATCCTGATGACGCTTAATGTGAGCTGACTATATTTGCTTTTATTCACTTCAGTAAACATTAATCAAACCAGTTTTCTGATGCAGTTAAAAAATTAACCTGAAAAAAGCCAAAGCATGTCATTGCTTTAAAATATAGGCCAGGCACAGTGGCTCACACCTGTCATCCCAGCATTTTGGGAGGTCAAGGCGGGAGGATCACTTAAGATCAGGAGTTTGAGATCAGCCTGGCCAACATGACAAAACCCCGTCTTTTAGTAGACTAAAAATACAAAAATTAGCCAGGCGTGGTGGCGGGTGCCTGTGATCCCAGCTACCCAGGAGGCTGAGGCACAAGAATGCTTGAACCCAGGAGGCGGAGGTTGCAGCGAGCCGAGATTGCACCACTGCACTCCAGTCTGGGTGACAAAAGTGAGACTCAGTCTCAAAAAATAAATTAACTAAATAAAAAATGATAATAAAATATATTTGCTTTCTAAAAAAAGAAATGCACTGAATTACAAAGATACATACAGTTCCTCTTGATTTAGGTATACAGATGTGTCAAAAAGAACACAATAAAAGACAGGCATGATAATTATATATTTGTGGGAAAGCTTATATTTAAATAGTGGCCTTCAGAAGAAATATAACATATTTAATCTAAATCTCCTCCCCTCCCCACAAAACCCCACGACCATCATGGCCACATTATCACTTTTCCCCTTGTATATTCTCTATAAATATTATGAAGGGAAAGAAGAAAGCAGAAGTAGGAGACCTACTGTACCCACTGCCAGTAAGTGTCAATACCAAAATCTGAGAAGCTTTGGTTAACAGAAAATTAAACAATTGTTTAATATTCTACTTATACAATGTAATTTAAAAAAAAAAAAAAAAACCCTTAGGATTCTGAGATTGGTTTGCTACAAAGGGAAAAAAGTAGCCTATTCTTAACAGGAAATATATTGCCAAAAACAAATCTATAAGATTTTTTATTTATTACTGTTTTCTCTTATGTAAATTATGAAAACTGTTGCAATCAGGAAAAGGCAAATATAGTAATAATAAGCAATTTTTTAAAAAACTCCAGGCCGGGCGCGGTGGCTCAAGCCTGTAATCCCAGCACTTTGGGAGGCCGAGACGGGCGGATCACAAGGTCAAGAGATGGAGACCATCCTGGCTAACTCCGTGAAACCCCGTCTCTACTAAAAAATACAAAAAACTAGCCGGGCAAGGTGGCGGGCGCCTATAGTCCCAGCTACTCGGGAGGCTGAGGCAGGAGAATGGCGTGAACCCAAAAGGTAGAGCTTGCAGTGAGCTGAGATCCGGCCACTGCACTCCAGTTTGGGCGACAGAGCAAGACTCC
>NW_016807158.1:978210-996895 GCF_001698545.2 Rhinopithecus bieti | reverse complement strand
AAAAAAAAAAAAAAAAAAAAAAATCCAAAGAACAACTCACTTGAAAACAACCCGCTGTTTCCCAAAACATGTTCCCTGAAGAGAGAGCTCTACAGTCCACTAAGTCTGGAAAACCCTTCTTGTTAAGGAGGCTCACCACGCACACGGGCTATAAAAGTTTCTGAGGAGTCTCAATGCAAACAAATATTACTTATTTGGTCCAGCATTACACTATTTTGGACTTCAAAACCTGTTTTTTTGTAGTTGTTTTAGTATACCTATCAACATTCCAAGATAGTAAAAGTTCCTCAGAATACTTTCATAGTGATCCACAATAAATATAGAAGATAGATATTTTTACCTTGTATTATAGATTTTACCTTGTATTAGCACCAATGTGAAGAAAATATAAAAATAGGATCATTATTAGAGCCAAACATTTGAGGGGGTGGGAGCAGAAGCTGTTGATTCAATTCTGCTGAGGATTTTTTTTTTAGCATGTGGGGAGGAGAGTCCCTTATTTTAAAACAAGGCCTGCTCAGGACATTCTAAGGCAATCTAAAATGACATAAATGACTGTGCCACAAGGGGAGCCATTATCCACCACATGTGGCAGATAGTTTCTAATTAAAATAGGGAATATTTAATCAACATTTTATTTCAAAAATACCCATGTAATTGCAACCAAAATAAGAACGAAAGTACTATCCACTTTAAAATTAGTAAAATAAAGGTGTAAAGCTTTTTTTATTATTATTAGAGCATCTCACCTGATCCCTGACACGATATTTTTGTATAGATCAGTTCATAAGTATTTGAGGAGGATGGGGTAGGCACAATTGGTCAAAATGAAAATTTAGTACAAAGGCAAGCAACGTTTCAAAGATGAAATATCAAATTGCTTTTACTAGCCTACCAGTGAATGACCCCAGCATGAATTCAACAAATGCTAGTGTTCTGCCCCAATTCTATAGTGAAGCAGGTCTAACAGATCAGATTTTAAAAGTTTCATTATTAAAATAACAGACTTTTAATCATCAGTTAACACATTGATGTAAGTTGCCTGAGAAACAACTTAGAACCAAAATAAAATAAAAATAAGATTTAGAGTTTGGAAGTGGATGAAGGGTGGTTAGACAATGATTGCTCCAGTTTTCACATTCTCACAGTTCTTAGTACAGGGTTCCAGAGTATATGCATTGATTAAAGATAGTGACAAGACAGAAATCTTATTTATTTATTCACAGAGAAAACTCATATTTTATTTGCCTTTTTCTATCCGTACGGTAGAACATAGGAGCACAATAAATGTCTGAGTGAATATTTGAATGAAATACAGATGGTAGAAAACCTAAAACGATAGATTGCTTAGAATGGTTTTCAAGAATTATAAGGGAAATGAACTCACAGTACAAAATTTTATAATTACTAAAATTATGTTTGTAGCCAATCATTTTATATCTGTCAATTTAAATCTTATGGGTCTTTTTTATCTCTCTTGATAGTCAAATTTTATAGTCTTTTAAATAAATCCATTTAATTAAAATGTTAAAAAAAAAAAAAAAGAAAAGAAAACCTAAAACGAACATGGTCAATTGCAAATGGCCACAAATTCTTCCCAGGCCTATATGCTCACTCCTGTGCAACGTGACTGTGCCACTCCTGTCATCAAGAAGTGGAGTCTATCAATGGGCACGCACAAAAAAAGAATGAATAAGGCCTACAATTTCATTGCACAACAGGGTGACTGTAGTCAGTAATAACTTAACTGTACATTTTAACTAAAAGAGTGTTGTTAACTGGGTTGTTTGTAACACAAAGGATAAATGCTTGTGGAAATGGACACCACATTCTCCATGATGCACTTATTTCATATTGCATGTTTGTATCAAGATATCTTATGTACTCCATAAATATATACATCTACTATGTACCAACAAATATTAAAAATTTAAAAAATTTTTTAAATAGGCCGAGCACTTTGGGAGGCCAAGGTGGCACATGCCTAATCCCAGCTTCCAGGTGACTGAGGCGCGAGAATCACTTAAACCTGGGAAGTTGCAATGAGCCGAGATCATGCCACTGCATTCCATCCTGAACAACAGAGTGAGACTCTGTCACACACACACAAAAAAAAAGTAAAATGAATAAATAACCTAAAAGAAGTGGAGTCTATTTTTCCACACGAATCTGGGTTTCACCATGTGACTTCCCTTTGTCAACAGGACATTAGCAAACACAACACAAGCAGAAGCTTGTACACTGGAGCTTACCCTCCTTTTACTCAATGGAACCCTGCAACCACCACCATGTAAATAAGCCCAGGCTAACCTGCTGGATGATGAGAGAAACATGGCCATCAACCCAGCTGACATGCATCAACCACCAACCATATAAATGAGGTGTGCCAAGACCCAACTGGTCTGTCTGCCAATCATCAGACGTGAGAATGAAGCCATATAGCCCCAGCTAAGTTAGCAGAGACCAAAAGAATTGTCCAGCAAGCCCAAAGAACTGTGAGAAATGAAACCTTTTTTCAGTTCACTAAGTTTTGAGACTTCTGTTTATACATTTAATACAGCAAAAGCTAACAGATATGGACAGGTTACAAACTTTGGGAAAAGTCCATGCATATGTTTCTATTCTCAAATAGACTTTCATGATACAGTTTCATATTATATCACTAACCTCAGGGCCACAGCATTAGAGAAATGACATGACCTGTTAAAATATATATAATGCCACATGGTCTTCAAACCTTTCAGACAACCTGCAAGGATACAGATGAAGATGGAAAACAGAATTATACAAGTAAAAAGAATTCCAAAACCAAAGACGAAAGAACAGGGATGCTTTAATCCTTTGTCAGTGTTATGTATATGTGTTTAATAAAGTTGAACAGATGCTAAAATATTTGTGAAAGCTACAAAGTACTATTACAAAGATAAACACTATCACTACAAAAATCACAGAAACAGCTATATTAATTTGCCATCTTTTAGTTTCTACAGAATTTAAAGCAAATTATTTTGGTTGCCCTGATTGTAATTTAAGAACAATAACTAAAACAGAAAACTAAGCTCATGAGGATACAAACTCAGCATGAACTTGGTTTGGGTTCCACAGCTAGTGGTGGTCAGGACCATCAGGTTGTACAACCTAGGGACTGCCACTCACATCACTGAATGGCTGCAGTGCACAGCTTCTACCATCATATAAAACATAAAACACATACAACATTACTATATATATTCTTTTATCAATTAAAAATGGTGCTAATTAATTACCTAGAGGACAGTATTCTCATGAATTTCTTTTTTTTTTTTTTTTTTTTTTTGAGACAGAGTCTCATTCTGTCATCCAGGCTGGAGTATAGTGGTGCAATCTCGGCTCACTGCACCCTCTGCCTACTAGATTCAAGTGATTCTCCTGCCTCAGCCTCCCAAGTAGCTGGGACTACAGGCGTCCACCACCACGCCCTGCTAATTTTTTGTATTTTTTTTATTAGAGACGGAGTTTCACCATATTGTCCAGGCTGGTCTGGAACTCCTGACCTTGTGATTCACCTGCCTCGGCCTCCCAAAGTGCTGGGATTACAGGCATGAGCCACCACGCCCAGCCATGAATTTCTTTAATGCTGCTAAATGTATTTTCCAAACTATATTACATGCTAAATACTAAGGGTCAGGCCGGGTGTGGTGGCTCACGCCTGTAAACCCAACACTTTGGGACCCCGAGGCGGGTGGATCACCTGAGGTCAGGAGTCAAAGACAAGCCTGGCCAACACGGTGAAATCCCATCTCTACTGAAAATACAAAAAACTAGCCAGGTGTGGTGGTACACATCTGCAGTCCCAGCTACTCAGGAAGCTGAGGCAGGAGAATCACTTGAACCTGGGAGACAGAGGTTTCAGTAAACTGAGATAGTGCCACTACACTCCAGCCTGGATGACAGAACTAGACTCTGTCTCAAAAAATAAAAAATAAAAAAAAAAAGTAAAATAAAAGTCAGATTTGTACCATTTTCTCTATCAACTTCACTCTACCTTGTCTTCTCACATTTTTCTAGATCTTTTGAATACTGCTTTTGGACTAGTTTTAACTAGATCAAAGATTTTTCAGAATATAAAAGGTAGAAAAGGGAACTGAAGGATAGTTACTGAATTACAAAGATGTCAAGTACAGGCCGGGCGCGGTGGCTCAAGCCTGTAATCCCAGCACTTTGGGAGGCCGAGACGGGTGGATCACGAGGTCAGGAGATCGAGACCATCCTGGCTAACACGGTGAAACCCCGTCTCTACTAAAAAATACAAAAAAACTAGCCGGGTGAGGTGACGGGCGCCTGTAGTCCCAGCTATGCCGGAGGCTGAGGCAGGAGAATAGCGTGAACCCGGGAGGCGGAGCTTGCAGTGAGCTGAGATGCGGCCACTGCACTCCAGCCCGGGCGACAGAGCAAGACTCTGTCTCAAAACAAAACAAAACAAAACAAAAAACAAACAAACAAAAAAAGATGTCAAGTACAAAACTTTTCTCTACAGTTCTGCTTTCCTCTGCTCTGCAGAAAGCACTGTCATCTCGTAACAAGAGCAGGTTCTATTGAACTGAACCTACTGAACTTAGTCAAGATGGTCCCCGACTCAGATGGTTCAACTCATAATTTTTTGACTTTACTAGAGGTTTATCAGGTTGAAACCTCACAGTTAGGTCAAGTGGCATTAGGATTTAAGATGGTTCGCTTCCTTGTAATTTTTTTTTCAGTGGGCTTCTCAGAGGTTGTTTTGTTTTGTTTTGTTTTTGAGAGGAGTCTCGCTCTGTCACCCAAGCTGGAGTGCAATGGCACGATCTCAGTTCTCTGCAACCTCCGCCTCCAGGGTTCAAGAGAGTCTCCCTACCTCAGCCTCCCAAGAAGCTGGGATTATAGGTGCCCACCACCATGCCCAGTTAATTTTTGCATTTTTAGTAGAGACGGGGTTTCACCATGTTGGCCAGGCTGGTCTCAAACTCCTGACCTCAGGTGATCTGCCCACCTCGGCCTCCCACACTGATGGGATTACAGGCGTGAGCCACTACGCCCAGCGGGTTATCAGAGTTTTAAATGCATTTTCAACTTAAAAGTATTTTTGACTTACAGGTTTATTAGGATGCAGCCCTAGTGTAAGTTGAGGAGCAGCTGAAGTTAGTGAGGAGTCATCATGACCAAATCAACAAGTTTGATTCCTGAGCAAACACTTTAACATTAATTTAGCTTTATTATCCACAGTTGGTTTTTGCTGTGGTTTATATTAAGTAAAACTACATTCCAATATTGGTACCTCTGCTCTTCCTTCCCCTAGAATACTGACTCACATTAGGTCAATTAATGTCATCTCAACCAATGATTTTGGTGAAAGCAATTTCACACAGCAGTATGTGGGCTGATCCACTTGACACCACCAAAATATACAGTTTCACTACATGATTCTAATAACAAGCATTCATCAATGGAAAACTTGTTTTTTCTGAATTTCATATAACCTAATTACTAAATTTTTATTTTTGTTTTTTGGGGTTTTTTTCTTTGAGACAGGATCTCGCTCTGCTGCCCAGGCTGGAGTGTAGTGGTGTGATTTTCTTCATTTTCAAAGAGACATGGGCCTTGCTATGTTGTTCAGGCTAGGCTCAAACTCCTGGGTTCCAGTGATCCTCTTGCCTCGGCCTCCTGAATAGCGCCATGGCTACTTACTAAACTTCTGACATTCCAAATAACTAGCATGTACATGACAGTACCACAGATAAGGACGCTGGAAGATAAATGGGGTACAAAATACATTTTCAGTTTCTCAGCATGAGTGTTAATGTCATATTCTAAGAAGTGCTGAAAACTTCTGTTCTCAAAAAGGGTGATTAACAAAATGAGGTCCTTGAATATACAGGAACAAATATTTTAAAAATCTGCAAGACCTCTATGCTGAAAACCAAAAAGTATTACTGACAGAAAATAAAAAGACAAATGAAGGGGAATACCATGATCAGACCGGAAGACTCAATTGTAAAGGCATCAATTCTACCCTAACTTATCTATAGTCTCAATGTAATACCAAGCAATATTCTAGCAGGTAACTCTTTGAAACTTGAAAAGCTGATTCTAAAGTTTATATGGAAGTGTAAAGAGCCATGGAAATCTTGAAGAACAAAGCGAGCAAACCGATTACAGATTATTGAGATTAATTATAAGCTAGGCACAGTGGCTCACACCTGTAGTCCCAGCTACCCAGGAAGCTGAGGTGGGAGGATCACTTGAGCCCAGGAATCTGAGGCTACAGAGCACTATGATCGTACCACTGCACTCTAGCCTGGCTGGTAGAGCAAGACCCTGTATCTACCAATCAATCAACAGAAAGAGTTATTATAAAGATGTAACAATTAGACAAAACAATGGAATCAGCGAGAGCCCAGAAACAGACCCACACACATAAGATTAGCTGTTTTATGACTAAGGTGACACGACAATGCAATGAGGAAGGAGTATCTTTTCCATAAATGATGCTAGGTCTTTTGGATATTTATATGGAAAAACATGAACCTTGATCTTTACCTCATCCAATATACAAAGATCAATTCCAGATGAACTACAGATTATTTTTCCAATACTTTTAGCTGCTATTTTATTAACTATAGATTTAACCATGAAAGGTAAAACAATAAAAGTTTCCAGAAGAAAAGTTCACAGAATATATTAATGACTTTGTGGTAGGCACAGATTTCTAAAACAGAATGTAAGAAACAGTAATCATAAATGGATTATAAATTATAAATTAGATTACATTAAACTTAGGAACTTCTACTTACCAAAAACACCTAAGAGTGAAAAGGTAAGACACCAAGTGAGAGGAAATATTTGCAATACAGTTAGCTGACAAGATTCTTATCTACATATATAATAGTCCAACAAATCAACTAGAAAAAAAAGCAGTAAGAAATTGACAGAGTGGACAGGTACTTTACAAAAGAGGATATTCAACTGGATAAAAAGGTACTTGACATTCTTAGTCATCAGGGAAATACAAATTAAACCACAGGGAGCTACCACTACATAGTCACCAGAATGACTTAAATGAAAAAGATAGACACTACTAAGCGTGGCAAAGGATATGGAACACTGCTAGTGGGAATGTACATCAGCGCAGTAACTTTGGAACACTGGCAGTATCTAGCAAAACTGAGTATGTGCATATGTTTTGATCCTGAAATCCTAATCTTAGGTACATACTCAAAAGAAACACATACATATGCTCATCAAGACACATGAAAAATATTCATAGCATCTGTGTTCTAACAGCCTCAAACTGGAAACAACTCAAATGTCCATCCAGATGGTAACAAGATAAACAAACTGTGGTGTATTAACACAATGGAATACCATATACAGTACCACTACACACAAGATGGATGAATCTCACAAACATTATACTACAGAAAAGAGACCAGACACTATCTGATTCCACTCAAGTTCAAAAAGAAGTAAAATATATCAGTGATGTTCAAAGTCAAGACAGTGATCACCTGGGTTCATGTGGTGGGATTGGGGGACTGGCACAGTACTGATAAAGAAGGGTTTGGGGAAGATTTCTGGCTACTAATAATATTTGGCTTTTTAAAATCATGGGTGTGTTCTCTGTGAAGACTCATCAAGCTATACATTTATAATATGTATACTATGTATTGTGTATACATTATACTTCAATAAAAAGTTTACTAAATAAAATCAACTCCTGGAGGGGACACTTCAATGTAGGCTGAGACAGCTTTAACTGGGAGGACTCAAGGGATGAGAAATAGAACTGTGCAAGAATAAGCATGCTCATTTTTCTCCTACTGCTCTCTCTTCTGGATGCCATTCAGTTTCATAAAGCCAGTGTCTAAGGACAAATCGAAGGCTACCTCCCAATCTGCAGACAACAACTTCCCCACTCACAGGAATAAGATCTGAAGAATCTTATGATAAAAGGAATATGGTCCTTGCACATGCAGTTTCCTGCCTTTAAGTCTAAAGCCAAAGAAGCAAAAGTAGTCCCTGCAGCTGACATGCTCAGGTCACCAGGGTAGCAGATCACACAGATATGGAGCCAGAACCACAGCTGGTAACAAACAGGATCCATCTGCCTGGAGTTTCCTCTTTGCAATATATACTACCCAAGAAGCCTGAAGAGATGGTGACAACCAGGGTAGGTGGCTCATCAAGGACTTAAGATCCACAACCCAGGCATACACTGCCATGATTAACAAGTCCAGCATCTCATTTTATTTAGTAACAAAAGCAGTTTTCATGGTTGTACATATTACATAGTTTAGATGAAAATTCTTATCATTTAGTATAAAATTAATAATTCCTAACCTTATTTGAAAAAAAACATCTGAAAAGCATGTAATGTGATGCACATCAATGAACTGTCACACTTAAAAGATTACTGAAGCAAATTTGCATAGTATCAAAGCAAGAAAGTTTGTGATACTGTGGAAATAACCGGGAATGGGAGGCAAGAGGCCCAATATAAAACTGGACATTTAGGAGACATGCAATAAATGACAAATGAATGATAATAAGGTGATAAGGGACTTTGAGCATGTTATCTCTTCTCTCACTGGATCTGTTTCTTCACTGCTAAAATAAGATTAAAAAGAGGATTAAATGAGTTACTACATATAAAATAAAGGATAAAAAGAGGATTAAATGAGTTACTACATATAAAATACTTAGAAGAACTAGTCCTTAGCACAGTCAGTACTCAACAAATAGTAAACACTATTATTAGAGGCCAGTCCTGATTCTGCCATTCAACTCAGGTGTAACCTCAGACAAGTAACTCACCATTTTGGGTTTCTATAAAATGACAGGGCTAGTAATGGATGCTCTATAGCTCCCTATCCACCTTAGAAAATATTTAAATTTCAATTCTCAAACATCTTATGTTAGAGAATAATTCCCACACATACACATTAAAAATTATTTTCCAGGCCAGGCAAGGTGGCTCATGCCTATAATCCCCAAACTTTGGGAGGCCAAGGCAGGCAGGTCACTTGAAGTCAGGAGTTTGAGACCACCCTGGCCAACATAGCAAAACCCTGTCTCTACTAAAAATACAAAAATTAGCCAGGTGTGGTGGTGCACATCTGTAATCCCAGATACTTGGGAGGCTGAAGCAGAATAGCTTGAACCCAGAAGGCAGAGGTTGCAGTGAGCCGAGATCGCACCACTGCACTACAGTCTGACTCCATCTCAAAAAAAAAAAAACATACACCACATTATTTTCCAGACTACAACCTACTACAGAATATACACCAAACATACTCACGCTATTGGGGGCGGGGTACATGTAGATATGACTGAACATCCAGACTACCATTTAAAGTGGAAACTATAACCTGAGCACCCATCAAAAAAGGAATATATTCAGAATAAGGAAAGGAGCCCTGGATGATGATTAAGATTTTGTTCTATTCCTGACACTGCTGACAATGTTAATACCTTACTCCTCTCTCTCTCTTCGTCTATTTACTTATTTGTAAATTGAGAGATGTTGGGATAAATCACCACTAAGATCCATTTGAGACTTCCTTTACTTTTTCCCTCCTTCCAAACTAGAATGTTGTCCTAGAAACCAAAACTGTTCCTAGAAAACCAAAACTACAGCATCAATAAATGTGAGAACTGGCCAATCTCTCAGCCTGAACAGTCCCAATTTGAGGATGGGTGATAATGGCACCAGCCTTTCAGACGGGCCCACACTGAAGTTCAAGAACCAGCAGACTCTATTATGTCTGCTTTCCAGAATAATATATATTCTCCTACCTTTCTCTGTAGAGAAGGGTAGGAAATGAAAATTAGCTCAATATACTGATTGCTACTTTTTACACATCATTACACAATAACTGATGACTCCTTCCTACCACAGTATTTTTAATGGCCTACATTTATTCAGTACCTACCATGTGATGGGCCTGGTCCTAAGTACCTTAAAGCATTCTAAAGTTAGAAGACAATTTTAGGTGATTTCCAGGTAAGAAAACTATTTAAGGATTGGAAAATGCATGGCTAAATTCATTTCCTTAGGTTCAAGATCTCTCCTTGCAAAAAAAATTTTAAAAAAAAAAAAAAAAAAAAAACAGAATCTTATTTCATTAATTGGTCTTTAAGAAAAAACACACAAAAGTGAAAATTGAATTTTAAATTCTGATGCTCCACATCAAGAAAGTAATTTATACTCTTAATACTCCCAAATGGGTTTCATTATATTCTGCCTTTTTATTTCAACCCTAATAGGAACAAAAAACAGAAAATTCATCGAAAATATACAATTAAAAGTTATTTTGTAAAAATAAAACTAAAAACCTCTTACCTGAGCATGAAAATTGGACATAGTCGTTGTCTCTATATCTTTCTTTCCTAATATCTCCATTTTCACTGGTGAATTGGGAAAATTAAATGAAAATAGTCTAAAAGTCAGGTAAATAAGTAGCTGCCCCATGAACAATACCCATCACGTAGAAAGCTGCAGAGTTTTCATTTTCACTGAACACTAGACCCACAAACTCTTCTGCAAACCTCTCCATCTCCATAGGAGACAGGTGGGAGAGTTCATTACTGTAGGCATGGATAACCGAAGCACCTCCATTAGGCTGGTGCTCTATATGAATGAGCTGTTTAAATTCCAAAGTGTCCAATCTTTTGAGGTTATTCTGAACTCGTGGCTCCTTTAATGAGACAAATGGAAACTCACTGTTCTCTGTAATTTTGGAATCATAGTTCTTGGTATCCAAATTCTTCCCAACGTAATCTTTTATGTTATCATTTAGGATGCCTTTGGTTTCTTGATCTTCAACATCAGTTAGCAATCCTGAGCAGATGGTCTGAATAGATTTGCTATACATTTTCGGACGCTTCCGTTTTCATTCTCTTTGTGTTTCTTTTCTTTTCTTCTTTACCTTTTAATTTGTAAGTCTTCCATATTTGTTTTTGGTTTCTCCTTCCCACCTGTTGGAAAAAATGTTTTTTGAAACTCCGTATTTTAATTACTTGAAAAACCATGCTTTAGGAACAGTTTTGTATAAATAAGAAGTTTACTTCTGAAAATTTACTCAGAATTATATATTTAGGACTCATTTTTTACAGAACTGATAATCAATATTTAGTCAGTCTTTTTTGAGATGGAGTCTTGCTCCGTCGCCCAGGCTGGAGTCCAGTGGCGGGATCCCAGCTCAACGCAACCTCCGCCTCCTGGGTTCAAGCAATTCTCCTGCCTCAGCCTCCTGAGTAGCTGGGATTACAGGAGCACGCCACCACGCCCAGCTAATTTCTGTATTTTTAGAAGAGACAAGGTTTCACCATGTTGGTCAGGCTGGTCTCGAGCTCCTGACCTTGTGATCTGCCCGCTTCGGTCCCCCAAAGTGCTGGGATTACAGGCGTGAGCCACCACACCCAGCCAGCCAGTTTTTTCATCTACACACACACACACACACAAAGAAAGAGAGAAAGAGAGAGAGAGAGAGAGAGAGAGAGAGAGAGAGAGAGAGAGAGACGGAGGGAGAGAGGGAGAGAGGTAGAGCGGGAGAGAGGGAAAGGGAGAGAGGCAGGCGTAGAGCAAAGTTACATCTACAGTGTGTGCTACCATTCTGACATATAGCAAATGCTCACGGTTTACAGAAATAAGGAGATCAATGAGTATTGCAGAAAACAATCTTCAGGCCGGGCGTGGTGGCTCAGGCCTGTAATCCCAACACTTCGAGAGGCTGAGGCGGGTGGATCACAAGGTCAGGAGATCGAGATCATCCTGGCTCACACGAGAAACCCCGTCTCTACTAAAAATACAAAAAATTAGCCAAGCGTGGTGGCATGCACCTGTAGTCCCAGCTACTCGGGAGGCTGAGGCAGGAGAATCACTTGAACTCAGGAGCCAGGGGGTGCAGTAAGCTGAGATCACACCACTGCATTCCAGCCTGGGTGACAGAGTGAGACTCTGTCTCAAAAAAAAAAAAAAAAGAAAGAAAGAAAACTACCTTCAAATTTTAAATGCAGAAATTCAGAAATGTAAAGATGAACAAAGATCAATATAAACAATGCCCTCTAGATGTTACTCATTGAGATATATATCATCAATTTTACTTTACCTCAGGTCTTAAAAATTGCATCAAAGTATCATGGAGATTTATAAATCATAAAGGGACAAAAAGAGTTGTGCAATATAACAGCAACAAACACAGCAATTCCTTAGCTTTTTACCACACTTCCTCCTTAGTAAATTACTCTTGCATCTAATATAGTAAATATAGTCTACTTTAAGTCCACCACAGTTTACAAAATTACAGTAAGACCCAAAAAGGTACTATAAAAGAGATGACAAAAATCAGAATCATTTCTCACATCCTAAGCTCAAATAATACCCATGTACTGGTAAAGAGATGAATAAAAATGTAGCCTGTACGTTAAAGAGCTTTTGTGAACAAAATCAAGTATATTCTGGGCTCAGAAATGTAGAAGTCCAAAGGATAAAAGATTAATCCACAGAGGCTTTACAGCTATAGAATCTAAGTATACATATAAACAGTATTATCACATTATATTCATTTCTATATAAGAAAAATACAAACAAGTAAATAGCCTCATGAGAAAGATAATATAAGAAAGCCACTGAACTAAGGGTTGAGAAAAGGTACTCACTGATTCCATCTTTTATCTCAGTTTCACAGATAACCTACCATGAATGAAATTCTCCCAATCCGCTTCTTTACCTAAACATTTTCATCTTCACATCTTTCTTTCCTTTCTTCTTCCAGTGATTGAGACGTTCTGTTTGCAAAAGTAAGTCCCTCCCACCAACTTCAAAACCCTTGTTTAAAAGTCTTTGACCACCAAACTTTTCATAAAGAATAATCTATGCCTTGAGTGGTTAACAAAGAAAAAAGAACTTTTTAAATTAAAGAAAACAACAACAACAAAAAAAAAACAATCAGGCCGGGCACGGGGGCTCACACCTGTAATCCCAGCACTTTGGGAGGCCGAGGTGGGTGGATTGCTTGAGGTCAGGAGTTCGAGATTACCCTGGCCAAGAGAGTAAAACCTTGTCTCTACTAAAAACACAAAAATTAGCTGGGCATGGTGGCGCACACCTGTAATCCCAGCTAGCCGGGAGGCTGAGGCAGGAGAATTGCTTGAAATGGGAGGCAGAGACTGCAGTGAGCCAAGATCACGCCACTGCACTCCAGCCTAGGTGACACAGTGAAACTCTATCTCAAAAAGAAAGAAATAAAGAAAAAAAGAATTATCTATGCCCACTGTCTTTCCTTTATCACCTTATCATTCTTACTGCTTAAATTCTGGTTCTGTTTTCAACTTGTTTAAATTTGCTTTCCCAGAATGCTGAAATATCAAATCCAGTTATATTTACTCAAATCATTTTTTCTGGTGTCTCCACGATTTGACAGAATTATCCAGCTCATCCTTGATTACTTCTGAATTCCTTGATGCCACTGTCTTAATTTTTGGTCTAACAGCTGCATAACTGTCTCTCATCCTGAATGCTAGAGTCATATTAACCTTTGTATAATTTTTATATATTCTTTTAATCATATTCATTCCTCAGCTAAACTTCTTTCAAGAGCTCTCAATGTCTACCTATAATCTCTTCAGTCTGGAATCCAAAGACAGTGCCCTCAAGTACCTCATGCTCTGGTCAAATTGCACTATTTATTTACAATTTCTTACAAAACATAACTCTATTGGCAAAGGCATTTCCTCTCCTTAAAATACCCTTGCCTTGCTCGTTACTTACCAATGAACTCTTTCCTATCCATTTGATGTGACTGAAAATTTCCTGAGGCCTCCCCAGAAGCTGAGCAGATGCCAGCATCATGCTTCCTGTACAGCCTGCAGAACCATAAGCCAATTAAACCTCTTTTCTTTATAAATTACCCAGTCTGAAGTATTTCTTTATAGCAGTATAAGAATGGACTAATACAGAAAACTGGTACTGAGGAATGGGCATTGCTATAAAGATATCTGACAATGTGGAAATGACTGCCCTAGAAGAGAGGTTCTCCATGAGAGCTCCATTCCTTTAGCAGGCTTCTGCCTGAACATCCAGGTGTTTCCATACTACCTCTGAAAACTAGGTGAAGCTCCCAAGCCTCGAATCTTGCATTCTGTGTACTGGCAGGCTTAATACCACATACAGCCACCAAGACTTATGGCTGGCACCCTTGAAATAGTGGCTCAAGCTAAATCTAGGCCCCTTTGAGCCACAGCTGGAGCTGGGGTGGCTGGGGAGCAGGGAGCAGTATCCTGAGGCTGTGCAGAGCAGCAGGGCCCCGGGCCTGGCCCAGGAAACCATTCAGTCCTTTTAGGCCTCCAGGCCTGTGATGGGAGAAGCTGCCACAAGGTTCTCTGAAATGCCTTCTAGGACTTTCCCCCATTGTCTATCCTATTAGCAGTTGGCTCTTTTGTTTTATTTATGCAGATTTTTGCAGCCTGCTTGAACTCTTACCTGACAATGGGCTTTTCTTTTCTACCACCTGGCCAGACTGCAAATTTTCCAAATCTTTATGGTTTGCAAACAGTAATGTGGGGAAATGTGGGGTTGGAGTCCCCACACTGAGTCTCTAAAAGGGGACTGCAGAGTGGGGCTATGAGAAGAGGGCCACTGTCTTCCAGACCCCAGAATGGTAGATCCACCAAAAGCTTGCACTATGTACTTGAAAAAGCCTCAAGCAGTCAATACCAGCCCTTGAGAGCAGCTACAGGGGCTGAACCCTGCACAGCCACAGGGGTGGGGCTACCCAAGGCACTGGGAGCCCGCCTCTTGCATGAGAGTGTCCTGGATGTGGGGCATGGAGTCAAAGGGGATTCTTTTGGAGCTTTAAGATTTAATGACTGCCCTGCTGGGTTTCAAACTTGCATGAGGTCTGTAGCTCCTTTCTTTTGGCCAATTTCTCCCTTTTGGAACAGGAGTATTTACTCCATGCCTACACCGTTCCCTCCCCCCGCCCCACCATCTTGGAAGTAACTAACTTTATTTTATAGGCTCAAAGGTGGAAGATACTTGGCCTTGTCTCAAATGAGACTTTGGACTTCGAACTTTCGGGTTAATGTTGGAATGAGTTAAGATTTGGGGGAACTCTTGGGAAGGCATGACTGAATTTTGCCATGTGAGAAGGACATGAGATTTGGGAGGGGCCAGGGATGAAATGATATGGTTTGGATCTGTGTCCCCTCCCAAATCTCATGTCGAACTGTAAGCCCCAATTACAACTGAAGGTGGGGCCTGGTAGGAGGCAACTGACTCATGGCGGTGGATTTCCCCTTTGGTGCTGCATCACCATAGTGAGTGATATCTAGTTGTTTACAAGTGTGCAGCATGTACCCCAGAACCACTTCTCTCCTGCTTTGGCCATGTATGGTGTGCCTGCTTTCCCTTCACCTTCCACCATAACTGAAAGTTTCCTGAGGTCTCCCCGAAAGCTTAGCAGATGCCACCTTCATACTTCCTGTACAGCCTGCAGAACCATAAGCCAATTAAACTTCTTTTCTTTATAAATTACCTAGTCTCATGTATTTCTTTACAGAAGTGCGAAAATGGACTAATACATTATCCTTTAATGCAGAGGTCTCCAATCTCAGGGCAACAGACCGGTACTGGTCCATAGTCTGTCACAACTAGGCCACACAGCAGGAGGTGAGCAGTGGGCGAGCCAGCGAAGCTTCATCTGTATTTACAGCCATTGCCCATCACTCACATTACTGCCTGAGCTCCACTTCCTGTTAACATTAGATTCTCATAGGAAGGTGGACCCTACTGTGAACTAAGCATGTGAGGGATCTAGGTTGCCTGCTCCTTATGAGACTCTAATGCCTGAAGATCTGAGATGATACTAGTGCTGGGTGCTGCTGCAAATATAGATTAACAAGCTCATGGCTCCCACTGATTCTACATTATGATGAGTTACACAATTATTTCATTACATATTATAATGTAATAATAACAGAAATAAAGTGCACAATAAATGTAATGTCCTTGAATCATCCCAAAACTATCCCATCTGTCCATGGAAAAACTGTCTTTCACGAAATCAGTCCCTGGTACCAATAAGGTTGGGGACCACTGCATTAAAGACAACTCTTATATCCTTTCCTTCATGTTGCTTTCCTTCATTTCTCAAGTTAGAACTGAAATCACTTCACTCCTAACTCATATTATAAAAGTTACATGCTTCTCTCATGGGATACCTGTATACCTTATGTCCATCAACACTGTATAAGTGAAACAAATAACCTTTATATTAATTTAGAGTGAAATGATATCTCTTTTTCCATCATTATATCCCTTACAGTATCCAGCATATTGCTACATAAGAACACTTAGGAAAGTATGAATGAAAAAATCTGTCTCACTAACAGACTACCTGAGGCTTATAGTTTTTTCCCTTATCTTCCTTTCAGTGAAGTTTTTTTTTGTTGTTTTTTTGCTTTGTTTTGTTTTGTTTTTTTGGAAACGGAGTTTTGCTTTCTGTTTCCCAGGCTGGAGTACAACGGCATGATCTCAGCTCACTGCAAACTCCGCCTCCTGGGTTCAAGTGATTCTCCTGCCTCAGCCTCCCGAGTAGCTGGGATTACAGGCACGTGCCAAAAGGACCAGCTAATTTTGTATTTTTAGTAGAGACAGGGTTTCACCATGTTGGTCAGGCTGGTCTCGAACTCCAGACCTCAGGCGATCCACTCGCCTCAGCCTCCCAAAGTGCTGGGATTACAGACATGAACCATCGTGCCGAGCCTCAGTCACGTTTTTGCACATATGAATACCACTAAATTCTAGCCCTAAAAACAACAAAATCTATTTCAAGTTGATAGCAATCCACAAAAGTGAAGTCTAATATTAAGAAATTATCTGTAAAAATTCATAGAAGTGATAATTAAGTATCCAATGAAGAACTAGTATGAGAAGGAAAAACAGAAATCTGTCAACATTATTTATTACATAGATGTATAAAGTCATAAAAGAAAAAGTGTTAATTCTCTAAAGAGTCTATCTGTGGCCAGGTGCAGTGTCTCATACCTGTAATACCAGCACTTTGGGAGGCCGGGGCGGGTGGATCACCTGAGGTCAGGAGTTCAAGACCAGCCTGGCCAACATGGTGAAAACTCGTCTCTACTAAAAATACGAAAAATTAACCGGGCATGGTGGCAGGCACCTGTAATCCCAGCCAAAATAGCGGCACTGCACTCCAGCCTGGGTGATAAGAGCGAGACATCTCCCCCCCCAAAAAAAAAAAAAAAAAAAAGAGTCTATCTGTAAGCAGCTAAGACATACATTTGAATAATGTTATCAAATTCAGACGTGCTGCCTAGGTATGAACTATCAAAATATCATATTTAGGTTAATTAGTATCTTAAGAATAATACTAATTTTTTTTTTAAAAAAGTCAAACAGTAGGCCAGGCATGGTGGCTCACACCGGTAATCCCAGCACTTTGGGAGGGCAAGGCAGGAGGATCACTTGCACGTAGCAGTTCCAGACCAGTGTAGACAACATGGTGAGATCCCGTCTCTACAAAATCTCTTTTTTTTTTTTTTTTTAAATTTGCTGGGCATGTTAGTACATGCCTGTAGTCCCAGCTACTCAGGAGGCTGAGGCAGGAGGATGGCTTGAGCACAGGAGGTTAAGGATGCTGTGAGCCATGATCACGCCACTGCACCCCAGCTGAGGCAACAGAAAAAAATAAAAATAAATGTAAAAAGTAAAACAGTCCAGACATGGTGGCTGATGCCTGTAATCGCAACACTTTGGGAAGCCAAGGCAGGAGGATCACCTGAGGCCAGGAGTTCGAGATCAGCTTGGGGAACATAGTGAGATCTCATCTCTACAAATAAATGAAATAAAAATAAATGAAACGGGACTAACCAACATGAAAGACGAAACAATCAAAAAAAAAAAATCAGGGAAAAAAGGTAGTAGCGCAATAAAAAATAGAATTTAAGAAAGCTTAAAGGGCATAGGTGTAATTAATGGCATTCCTAAATACAACTGAAAATATATGTAGAACTGTATAAATTATGCAATTGTTGCCAAAACGAACAAAACTTCATTTGAGCAAAAGTATATTTAATATCCTACACTTATGCCTAACACCAAAAAAGGTTAAATCAGAAAATATAGTGAGTAGAACACATTACTTTGAAATAAAACAGAGACAATACTTAAGTCTATTTCATAGGCATGAGGATAAACCAAAAAGTATTATAATAGGAACTGAAAATGCAAACCAATAAGAAATCAGTTAAGAGATTCCTTTTTTAAAAAAAAACTTATGCCGGGCGCGGTGGCTCAAGCCTGTAATCCCAACACTTTGGGAGGCCGAGACGGGTGGATCACGAGGTCAGGAGATCGAGACCATCCTGGCTAACCCGGTGAAACCCCGTCTCTACCAAGAAACACAAAAAACTAGCTGGGCGAGGTGGCGGGTGCCTGTAGTCCCAGCTACTCGGGAGGCTGAGGCAGGAGAAAGGCGTAAACCCAGGAGGCGGAGCTTGCAGTGAGCTGAGATCCGGCCACTGCACTCCAGCCTGGGCAACAGAGCGAGACTCCGTCCCCCAAAAAAAAAAAAAAACTTATTTATTTCTGTTTTTAATAGAGACAGTGTCTCACTATGTTGCCCAGGCTGGTCTCAAACTCCTGACCTCA
>NW_016807158.1:962046-977810 GCF_001698545.2 Rhinopithecus bieti | reverse complement strand
GGCGGAGCTTGCAGTGAGCTGAGATCCGGCCACTGCACTCCAGCCTGGGCAACAGAGCGAGACTCCGTCCCCCAAAAAAAAAAAAAAACTTATTTATTTCTGTTTTTAATAGAGACAGTGTCTCACTATGTTGCCCAGGCTGGTCTCAAACTCCTGACCTCAGGTGATCCACCCGTCTCGGCCTTCCAAAGTGCTGGGATTACAGGCATGAGCCACTGCACCCAGTCAAGAGGTTCTTAGACTGAGCATCCAGGAGTTAAACTCTCATGGCAGAGCAGCCTGGGAAACATAGCAAGACCCTGTCTCTACAAAAAAATACAAAAATTAGCTGAGCGTGGTGGCAAACACCTGTATTCCCAGCTGCTCAGGAGGCTGAGGCAGGAGGATCACCTGAGCCTGGGGGGTAAAGGCTGCAGTCACCTGTGATCACACCACTGTACTCCAGACTGGCAACAGAGTAAGACTGTGTCTCAAAAAAAAAAAAATTCCCATGGAAAACTATTCTGTAATTAAATACTGAAATGAGCACTGTATGCAGAAGAGACAATATACCTGAGACTGTTATTCTTAGAGAGTCCTGTTTGCAAGGTTGACTCTGGGCTGGCATCTAGGAATTTTTATTTTTGGAGGGTTCCCACCATTCCGTAAGAGTCTTCACTGTGCCAAAACTGTGCAAACAATATAGTTTTGTTGTTGTTGTTGTTTTGTTGCATTGTTGTTGTTGTTTGAGACAGGGTCTCACTCTGTCGCCCAGTCTGCAGTGCAGTGGTGCAATCTCGGCTCACTGCAACTTCCGCCGCCTCCCGGGTTCAAGCGATTCTCCTGCCTCAGCCAATCAAGTAGCTGGAATTACAGGCACGCAACACCACGCCCGGCTAATTCTGTATTTTTAGTAGAGATGAGGTTTCACCATGTTGGCCAGGTTGGTCTCAAACTCCTAACTTCAAGTGATCTGCCTACCTTGGCCTCCCAAAATGCTGGGATTACAGGCATGAGCCACCACGCCTGGCCTAAACAATATAGACAGATTTGCTGAACCCTTGTTTTCCTTCTGGGAGTCTGGAATTTTAGTTTGTGGTAGGCAGATGGTGCCTATATGACCAATGTACAAGGAAAACCCTGGGCACTGAGTTTTTAATGAGCTTCTCTGGCAGACAACATTTCACAAATGTTGTCACAATTCACCACTGCAAGAATTAAGCACATCATGTGTGACAACATTGGGAAAGGACTCTTAGAAACTTGTGCCTAATTTCTTCCAGACATTGCAACATGTGCTATTTTTCTTTGTTGATTTTACTTTGTATCCTTTCACTGTGTGTCCATGTGTGTGTATATTTTTTTAAACATGGGTTCTTCCCATGTATGTGTGTGCACCTCTGTGTGTGTGTGTGTGTGTGTATACATACAGATAGACAGACAGACAGAGATAGACAGATAGAGAGAGAGAGAGAGAGAGATTTTAAGATGGGTTCTTGCCACGTTGCCCAGGCTGGTCTCATACTCCTGGGCTCAAGCAATCCTCCTGCCCTAGCTCCCCAAAATGCTGGGATAAGAGGTGTGAGCTACCATGACTGTCCTCTTTCACTATAATAAATCATAGCCATAAGTACAACTATATGCTAAGTCCTCTGAGTCCTTTCAGTAAATCATAGGCCCTGGGAGTAGCCTTGGGAACCCCCAGTGGACACAGGCAAAATGCATTCTTTACATGAAACCAAACTGGGGTACTAGCACTAACTAGATAGATTTAAGAGTTTTATATAATCTCTCACTCATTTCCTATCTCTACATATGAAATGCAGTAGATATGTATGCGGAAAATTTTGAAATAAGGAAAAAGGCCATTTTAAATACCAATTTGCTTCTCCCACACGAAACAGTAAAGTCCACGTTAAATCTTTTTTTTTTTTTTTGGTTTTTTTTTGTTTTTTGAGACGGAGTCTTGCTCTGTCACCCAGGTTGGAGTGCCGTGGCACCATCTTGGCTCACTGCAAGCTCCGCCTCCTGGGTTCACGCCATTCTCCTGCCTCAGCCTCCCGAGTAGCTGGGACTACAGGCACCCGCCACCACACCCAGCTAATTTTTTGTATTTTTAGTAGAGACAGGGTTTCACCTTGTTAGCCATGATGGTCTCGATCTCCTGACCTCATGATCCGCCCGCCTCAGCCTCCCAAAGTGTTGGGATTACAGGTATGAGCCACCATGCCCAGTCTAAACCTATACTCCTTTAACAGAACCCAATAAAGGATCCTGACAGGTACCTATAACAGAAAGAACAGAATTGCTATCCAACTAATCTGGCCCTTCAAAAAGTGTCAGATTAGAAGTAAAATGGTGGCCAGGCACAGTGGCTCATGCTTATAATCCCAGCACTTTGGGAGGCTGAGGCAAGTGGATTGCTTGAGGTCAGGAGTTCGAGACCAGCCTGGCCAACATGGTGAAACCCCATCTCTACTACAAATACAAAAATTAGCCAGGTGTGGTGGCACGTGCCTGTAATCCCAGCTACTCGGTAGGCTGAGGCAGGAAAAGCGCTTGAACCGGGAAGCAGATGTTGCAGTGAGCCCAGACTGTGCCACCACACTCCAGTATGGGTATCATAGTGAAACTCCATCTCAAAAAAAAAAAAAGAAAAGAAAAATATTGATGGGAGACCCTCCCAAAAGCCACAGACAAATGCACATAGCAGACCACACACAAAGCACACAGATACACACATGTATAGAGTCAGAGCCAGAGAGAGAGTGCCAGACTGGGAGTGAGGGAATCAGAAACAGAGATGCAGATACACCTACAGCCAGAGAGAGACAATCACAGAGGCAGAAAGAAGAGCACACAGAAACAAAGACAGCATGTGTTGTTAATGGCTAATTATGAAAAGAAAAATTAAGAAAAAACTTTTAAAATCACAAATTCATTGGCTTAATTCTACCACTAACTTTCGTCTACTTTTGTATTAATAAAGTGAAAACAAAAGTAATTCAGAAAATTTATAAAATTTGTATCTATCTTTCTCTCTCCCCTGCCCCATTATTATATATAGGAAAAAAGTACTAATTAGCTTAGTTATTTTCAACTTTTGGCCTCTGGGGAATGAATCTGCTTTTTATGCACTGCAATGGTTGTCACTCTTCCAGCCATGAGTTACTTACCTGTGACCTTTAGTACATTACCAATCACCTTGGACACTGGCTTCTTTTAACCACCATTCTAACTGCTCACAAGCAAACTTATTTAAAATGCTATAATGATAAACATTTACTCTAAAAAATACTATAATCATAACACATGTTCTCACACTTTATCATTAATAAACAACATAAAATGCCTGGAACATACTGCATACAATCAGAAAAGCAGTCGGTGAATTTTAGTATAAAATGAGACCCACTAAATAAGCTTTGTTTCAAACTTATTTGTTCCTTTAAACTATTTTGAAAAGAGCAAATAATCCAACTTTCTTAGCAAATAAACCTTTATGAGGTTTTTGTATTAATAAAAAACTTATCGTGTATATAATTTTATATATATTTCTAATCAAAAAAACTTGACAGGACAGGCGTGGTGGCTCACAACTATAATCCCAGCACTTTGGGAGGCCGAGGTAGGCAGGTTGCCTGACCTCAGGAGTTTGTGACCAGCCTGGGCAACATGGTGAAACCCTGTCTCTACTAAAATACAAAAAATCAGCCCGGGGCGTGGCGGCGTGTGGCTGTAATCCCAGCTACTCGGGAGGCTGAGGCAAGAAAATTGCTTGAACCCAGGAAGCAGAGGTTGCAGTGAGCCGAGACCGCACCAGTGCACAAAAAAAGAGACACAATTTTTTTTTTTTTTTTTTGAGAATGAGTCTCACTCTGTCATGCAGGCTGGAGTACAGTGGCACAATCTCGGCTGCAGCCTCTGCCTCCTGGGTTCAAGCAATTCTGCCTCAGCCTCGAGAACAGCTAGGATTACAGACAAGCACCACCACGCCCGGCTAATTTTTGTATTTTTAGTAGAGATGGCGTTTTACCAGGTTGGCCAAGCTGGTCTCAAACTCCTAGCCTCAAGTGGTCCACCCACCTTGGCCTCCCAAAGTGCTGGGATTACAGGCGTGAACCACCGCGCCCAGCCTACCTGACACAATTTTTGAGAAAAACCTGGAGGAAATGAACTGGTGTGATATACTTAGCATCTATTTTAGATTTTCAAATGCCATCATCCATCAATACCTGTGTATACCACAACTTGCAACATTATCATTAACAGAAGAAAAAAATTACAAGGATATAATAAAAGTTGGAGGCCACAAGGAAAAAAGTGGCACACGGTAGTAGATGAAAGTATATTTGCCCTCAGCAAACTAAATGATTTGTTGTTCCAAGTCACCACCAACAAAAGATGCCTTCCCCCACCACCGCCACAGGCTCACTTGGGAAATGGCCCCACATACTAAGCAAATTCTTTCTCGTAGATAGTAACAAGAGATAACACTCAGTGCTTTCAATGGGACAAGCACTGTTTTCCCAAAGAATTATGTGTTTATTCACTTAATTATCTATATACTACACACTGAGGAGAGGAGATAGTTTTGTTTTGTTTTTTTGTTTGTTTTTTTTGAGACGGAGTCTCTCTCTGTTGCCCAGGTTGGAGTGCAGTGGCACCATCTCGGCTCACCACAACCTCTGCCTCCTGGGTTCAAGCAATTTTCATGCCTCAGCCTCCCGAGTTGCTGGGATTAGGCACCCATCGTAATTTTTTGTATTATTTTAGTGGAGATGGGGGTTTCACCAAGTTGGCCAGGCTGGTCTTGAACTCTTGACCTCAGGTGATCCACCCGCCTCGGCATCCCAAAATGCTGGGATTACAGGCTTGAGACACTGTGCCCAGTCGGTTTTGTTGCTTTTCAATCACAAGGTTAATCTCTCACACATACTTACAAGAAAGATTTATAACTATTTACTACTCAGTAGTAAGTATCTGTGAGACAGATACTATACTTGGCACCTTCCTCATACTTTCCCACATTTAATCTTGGTAACACTGTAAGGCAGTAATTAAATTACTACTTACCTCCATTGTGAATACATTTTCCCTAAATTTTTCCATGGACATCCCAGAAGTCACAAATTAATTTCCACATCTATCTCATTCTTCTACATTATTCATCACTAGTTTCAGTTTAACTTGGTTCAAAATATCACCTAAATTTTTGTCTACTTCAAAGTTAATATTGTATATTTCTTTCTTTAAAAAAATCTCAATTTTTAGGCTGTTTTAAATTTTATTTCCATGTGTAATCTCTAGATTCACATAATTCACATTATGTTAGGAATCCAGTATTCAATCAAGAACATATGAGGCTTTTATAAAGTATTTCTAAAACAGATTCCTTCTCAGGTAACAGAATTTACAGCATGATATTTTCAAATGAATAAGGAAACAACTATCTGATTAAATCAGAAAAAATAGCTATTGGACTAAATCAAGGGTGAAGTTAAGTAAACTTGACTTTTCTTTTTTTTTTTTTTTTTTTTTTTTTTTTTTTTTTTTTTGAGACTGTATCTCGCTCTATCACCCAGGCTGGAGTACAGTGGTGTGATCTAAGCTCACTGCAACCTCTGTCTCCCGGGTTCAGGTGATTCTCATGCCTCAGCCTCCCAAGTAGCTGGGATTACAGATGCCCACCACCATGCCCCACTAATTTTTTATTTTTAGTAGAGACGGGATTTCACGTGTCAGCCAGGCTGGTCTGGAACTCCTGACTTCAAGTGATTCACCCGCCTCGGCCTCCCAAAGTGCTGGGATTACAGGCATGAGCAACCGCACCCGGCCTTAAGTAGACTTTTCAAGCATTCATCACTAGCTGCTATACAGAACTAGTGTGGTTATATTCCATTCCTGCCTCAAAGGCTTACAATCTAATTAGACAAAACAGATAGAATACGCTGGCAAAAGAAACAGAACAAAGGATCATGAGCATTAACTAAGTAGCCACCGACTTAAACTCTGACATATTTCTTCAAGGTTGAAAGAATATCATGGAACACAAAGTTCTGACATGCTGATAATAGACAACGAATATCTGAAAACGTGACAAAGAACGCAATGAAAATACAGAATCTAATACTCTTTATCTTAAATAATATAAACTACCAGTTATTTTGCTACATATGCAGTGCTGTGGTCTTTTCCCCTCTAAGCAAATATAAAGCCTTATGAACAATTAAATTAAATGTGAAGTTAATCAAGGTCAACATGTTCTGATCATCAACTACTAACATGATAGCACTAGTGAATTTGCTAGATAGTGAATTCGCTAGTTGTCTAGCAACCAAATGCCACTGATTCTTACTTTGACATCTGAGTGAATTTAAGACTACCCTTACGTCTATTCTACCATAAATTCTCTCTTTACAAGTTCAGCCTTATTGACAGGAATTGTAGTATACTTATTACCCAACCACCTACCCCCCAAATTCTTCTCTCCACCCTACCCTCATATATAAATAGCAAATGAATGCAACTATAACAGAGAAAAAAAAAAGAATAAAACAAGGATATTCTTAAACATACAAGAAACATACTGCTTCTGATTTAGCTCAGAGTAAAATGTTCCCTCTAAATCCTAGACTATGGTATGGTGATTACAGTCAATTATTCTTAAGATCACTTCCTTCACCATCCCTATCATACTAAAACTTGCTCCGGCAATTTTGTTGATTTCTTCCTTTTAGATTATCTAAATATGAGTAAGACTAGTAATGCAAACACAGGATTAACTTATTTTAAAATAATTTAAGAAATTAAGTTTAATGAAGCTTAACCTTTACAACTTTTAATGGCTCACTAAATAAATATACTATAAGACATGTTACTATATAGATTAGAATTCTCCATTGTTACATTTGCTTTTCATTTCCTCATCATTGTTTATTCTCTACAAAATTCAGCACCAAGTAACATTTCTTATTTTATTCACTTAGACAACAGAGATACTGAACAGTATAATAAAGTAGAACTAAAATCACTGAATAAAACTTACTTTTCAGCAAAATCTTTCTTGAGTTCATTCACTTGTACTGTTATGTTTTCTTTTTCTCTCTCTCTTTTTCTTTGTCTCTCTCTTTAATTTGTTCCCTTGATTTTATCTGGCAAGGGACAGAAACGAAAGAAATATTTAAAGATGAAAAAATTACCAATTTGTCATTTATTCTGCACAACACTATAGGTAAAATTTCTGGAATTGACAATACACAAAAAAATCAGATGACAAACAAACATGTCGTTTTCTTTTTCCTCTCAGGTTTTGGGTAATATTTCTTAAACGTTCCTTTTTTTTACTGCAATATGCAAACACATATTGCTCAAAATTTATCATTATACATTTTATTCTAAATATTCTTCACTTACTTCATGTCAACCAAAATATTAAATTTATTTCAAATCAGTTAACTAACTTTAGCTGAAGCAAAAGCTACAGTGGAAAAGTGCTAGTGTTGAAATTGAGCATCTATGGATTAGCAACATAAGAGAAAAATTACTTGATCTCAGTTTCCTAATCTGTAAAATGGTAGTTGATACCTTCCTCATATGGTTAATATAAGGATTAAATGAAAAAAGATGTAAAATGACTATGTAGAGCCGAGCATATATAAGACTAGATGTTTGTTCCCTTACCCTTGGCTCCTTTTAAAAATAGTATGACTCAATCTGACTATGTGGTGATACTGTGATATTTAAATAAAGGACATAATAACTCTAGGGATCATTCATTTGCACTCTAAAACTTCAAACAAAATATTTGATATCCTATTAAATTCTTCTTGGTTCAAATGACTTCCTTTGCACCCAGCAAAAGGCAAAATATAGAAAAGGATATAAAGCTTTGCCCTCAAAAATCTTATTATTGATTACAAAACCATGATGGAAGTACACAAGATGTGAAATATCCCAGAATATAGTAGAGATTATATAGTATATATACATACTGCATAATCCCTTAAAAATCACTCCTTACTTTCCTTTCTATAAATACTACCATAACCCAAGTTCTAATCATGTAATGATTACATTACTGTCTATATAAGCACTGTCCTGATCTAGACAGTAATCTAAATCTGAATTGAAAAACAATTGTATTAATTTTAATAATGTATTTTGCTTAACCCAACAGGTCCAGAACATTGTAATTTCAATACAAAACTGGTATTTTTAAATTATGAGACATTTTACATTTTTTCATAAGATTTCAAAATCTAACGTATATTTCACATTTACGACACATCTCAATTTGAAACTAGTTCCACTGTAAGTGTTGAATAGTCACATAAAACTAGTGGCTACCATACTGAATAGCACAGGTCTACACTACCAATAAATTTTCAAAAAATTAAATCCATATGATCAATAAACATTTTTAAACTTCACTCATTAATATACAAATTAAGAGGCTACCATACTGAATAGCACAGGTCTACACTATTTAAATAAATTTTCAAAAAATTAAATCCATGTGATTAATAAACATTTTTAAACGTCACTCATTAATATACAAATTAAGACATCATTTTCACCTATAAAACTGACAACTTTTTTTTTTAAGTGATAACACTCCAAGCATATGAGAGTACAGCAAACAGGAATTCATTGACTCAACAAATACGTAGCCTGAGTATAAGAAAAAGGTTAGGGATACAGGGGTGAATAAACTAGATAAACTCCCTATCTGTCCACATATAACTTAACTTCTGGAATAGATTAAAGTGTTTCCACGCTTCTGATTGGTTTGTTACTCTTACTTTCTGATGTTAAAGTCCTTGAAATCCTGTCCTAGGCTGCTGTCTAGCTATAAAATGTTACTCCAGGTCAGGTATGGTGGCTCACGTCTATAATCCCAGCACTTTGGGAAGCCAAGGTGGGCGGATCACCCAAGGTCAGGAGTTCAAGACAAGACTGCTCAACGTGACAAAACCCCATCTCTACTAAAAATATAAAAATTAGCCAGGCGTGGTGGTGCATGCCTGTAATCCCAGCTACTTAGGAGCCTGAGGCAGGAGAATCGCTTGAACCAGGGAGGTGGAGGTTGCAGTGAGCCAAGATCGCGCTACTGCACTCCAGCCTGGGTGGCAGAGTGAGACTCTATCTCGGGGGGGGGGAGTTACTCCAAGTATCTGGAGCTTAGACACATTATATTAGATAATATTTCCTAAGTAAACTTTTAACAAGATGAACTATTTATATATCACTTAAAATTACAACTGAAAAAAGTCACCTAAAATGTCTCCACATTTCTTTTTCTAATCATTTATGTTAATCTTATCAACTTAGAAGTAGTACTTTAATAACTATTAAACTTTATTAAAGTATAATATTAATGTAATAAAATGAAGATACTTGTGAAACAGCAACACAGAATCCTTCTGTGTTCCCTTCCAGTCTTTATATAACACCCCTAAAGGTACTCACGATCCTGACTTGTAATCATACCGGTTAAAATAACTACAAACTTTTTTTTAACTTTTTTGAGACAAAGTCTTGCTCTGCAGCCTAGGCTGGACTGCAGTGGCACAATCTGAGCTTACTGCAACCTCCACCTCCCAGGTTCAAGCAATTCTCCTGCCTCAGGCACCAAGTAACTTGGACTGCAGGTGCACACCATCGCGCTTGGCTAATTTTTGTATTTTTAGTGGAGAGGTGGTTTCGCCATGTTGGCCAGACTGGTCTCCAACTCCTAACCTCAAGTGATCTGCATGCCTCGGCATCCCAAAGTGCTGGGATTATAAGCGTGAGACACCACACCCAGCCAACAACTAACTGTAAACTTTCTATAGCATACATTCACAATATAAGCCTACCACAATCACAAGACATAAATATTTTTCAGAATGAAATCAAACTAGCTTCTAGGGAAATAAAACTATTGTACACTATGACTCAATTATTTTAAACTTTAGAAATATACATGCATTCCAAAACAAACTGAAAGATAACCCAAATTATTAAAAGCCATTATTTAAAATTATTTAATTATTTAATTAAATATTTAACATATTGAATATATTTAATTTATTTAACATTTAAAATTCCACTATTTAAGGTGGAAAGTTTCTAAGTTTCTGCAATGGGCACATATTAATTTCATAACACAGGAAAAGGAATCTTAGAATACGCACTCAGGTATTACATTAAATAATTCAAGTACAGTTGAAGGTATGAAGTCATTATATGAAAAACATCTATAGAAACAATAACAATGGCAAAGCCAAGACAGGAGAGTTATAGCCAACATAATTGCAGTTACCCCTCCCAATATCAAAACATCCTCAGCAAACACAAATAATCCTATCTATACATAAACAAAGGGCATTTTTTGGGATATCACTTCTGTCCTTAACCCACACACCTGTCTTGCTCTCACCTCTCAGCCTTTCAACCTACCTTTCCACTTGTTGGCAGAGCCTATCCTTTTTCAAAATCCAATCTTTTTTTATTTTTCCTTTAATTGAGATAGGGTCTCACTATGTTGCTGAGGTTGGTCTCGAACTCCTGGGCTCAAGCAATCCTCCTGCCTCAGCCTCTCAAAATGCTGGGATTGCAGGCATAAGCCACCATGCCCAGCCCAAAATCCAACATTAAATGCCCCCATTAAACTTCCTGTAGTCATGTTAAATGGCAGAGCTATGATAAAGTGGGATGCCTACAAACTCAGGAGACCTAGGTTCAAGATTATGCTCTACAACCTTGATAACTGACAAATTTTCAGATCTCCAGTTGCAGCTGTAAAATGGAGTTCATGTAAAGATTAAATAGAGGCCGGGCGCTGAGGTTCAAGCCTGTAATCCCAGCACTTTGGGAGGCTGAGATGGGTGGATCATGAGGTCAGGAGATCGAGAACATCCTGGCTAACATGGTGAAACCCCGTCTCTACTAAAAAAATACAAAAAACTAGCCGGGCGAGGTGGCTGGCGCCTGTAGTCCCAACTACTCGGGAGACTGAGGCAGGAGAATGGCATGAATCTGGGAGGCAGAGCTTGCAGTGAGCTGAGATCCGGCCACTGCACTCCAGCCTGGGCGACAGAGCGAGACTCCGTCTCAAAAAAAAAAAAAAAAAGATTAAATAGAAAATATATACCGAAGCAGTCTGTAAAGATATAAGCCTTCCAAATGTAGAATATCTATGTCTATTTACCTATAATATTCGTACCCATAATCCCAAAGAAAGAAATTTTGGCCATAATTCAGACCACTGTATATAGAATCAAATCTGCCACTAATGTATCATAGTATGTTCCTTTTAAAAAGTCACCTCTAGGCCAGGCACAGTGGCTCATGCCTGTAATCCCAGCACTTTGGGAGGCCAAGGCAGGTGGATCACCTGAGGTCAGGAGTTCGACACCAGCCTGGCCAACATAGTGAAACCCCATCTCTACTAAAAATATAAAACATTAGCTGGGCATGGTGGCGGGTGCCTTTAATCCCAGCTACTTGGGAGGCTGAGGCAGGAGAATCGCTGGAACCCAGGTGGCAGAGGTTGCAAGTGAGCCAAGATGGTGCCACGGCACTCCAGCCTGGGCAACAGAGTGAGACTCCATCTCAAAAAAAATGAAAAGAAAAGAAAAGCCACTTCTAGATCTTTACATACAGAAGTGATTATGATGGAAAACAGTGCCCTGGCATCACTGTTTACTACAATACACTACTCCTAACAAGACTAGAATTCTTACTCAGTTTTTACTCATTTCTTTCTGTGACCAAGAATTTGTATGGTTTTATCCTTCACAGTCTAATCTCAGACTCGGAAAACATTCGTAACTGACCTTATCATCATAATTCTCAGAATAAAAGTAAGAACTCTGCCACCATAAAAGCAAGAAACTATCTATTTGAAAAGTCAAACTAAATATAAGGGTTACACATTTTATTTAAAAATAAAAAGAGGAATTATGACAATGTGTTACGGGCAAAAGAATACACAAACAGATCAATGGAACAAAACAGCAAGTCCAGAAATACATCCACTTAAATACAAGCAATTTATCTTTGACAAAGGAGCAAATGCTATATAATGAAGATATAATGAAGATAAAAGTCTTTTCAATAAACGGTACTGGAACAACTGGGAGAGGTGATATGTGCTAGAAAATAACACAGAAGAAAATCTAGATGACTAGGGATTTTGGCAATGACTTTTTAGATTCAGCACCAAAGGCACAATAGATTAAAAAAAGAATTGATAAGCTGGATTTCATTAAAATTAAAATTTTCTGTTCTGCAAAAGACACAGTCAAGAGACTAAAAAGAAGCCACAGACTATAAGAAAATACTTGGTAAAGATGAATCTGATAAAGGGTTATTATCCAAAAAAAGATAACTCTTAAAACTCAATAATAAGAAAACAAACAATTAAAAATGGACCAGCTCGGGCACAGTAGCTCAAGCCTGTAACACCAGCACTTTGGAAGGCTGAGGCAGGCAGACTGCTAGAGCCCAGGAGTTTAAGACCAGCTTGGGCAACATGATGAAACCCCGTCTCTACTAAAAGTACAAAAATTAACTGGGCGCGGTGATGCGTGTCTGTAGCCCCAGCTACTCAGGAGGCTGAGGTGGGAGGTTTAGGTGAGAGGGTGAGGTGGTAGGATCACTTGAGTCCAGGAGGCAGAGGTTGCAGGGAGCCGAGATCATGCCACTGCACTCAAGCCTGGATGCACAAGTGAGACTCTGTCTCAAAAAAAAAAAAAGACCAAAGATCTTAACAGACACCTCACCAAAGAAGATACGCAGATAGCAAATAAGCATATGACAAGATGCGCCACACCTCATGTCATCAGGGAAACACAAATAAAAACAACGAGATACCACTACACACCTATTAGAATGACCAAAATCCAGAACATTGACAACATCAAATGCTGACAAAACTACAGAGCAACAGGAACTCTCATCTGCTGCTGGTGGGAATGTAAAATAGTACAGCCACTCTGGAAGGCTGTTTAGCAGTTTATTACAAAACTAAATATATTCTTATCATATGTTCCAGCAATCACAGGCTTTGGTATTTATCTAAAGGAGCTGAAAACTTATGTCTACACAAAAATCTGTACCACAATAATTACAGCAGGTTTACTCATAATTGGCAAAACTTGGGAGCAACCATAATGTCCTTTAGGTAGCACATTCAGACAATGGAATATTCTTCAGCACTAAAAAGAAGTGAGCTATCAAGCCATGCAAAGACATGGAGGAAATGTAAACACATACTAAGTAAAAGAAGCGGTGTGAAAAGGCTACATAATGTATGCTTCTAACCATATGACATTCTGGAAAAGGCAAAACTATGGAGACTTTAAATAAAAAGATCAGTGGTTGCCAGGGTATAGAGGGGAGGAGGGATGAATATAGGCAGAACACAGAGGATTTTTAGGACATTTAAAATATTCCGTATATTATTATGGTGGATACATGTCATTATACGTTTGTCCAAACCCATGAAAATTTATAACACCAAGAGTGACTCCTAATGTACATGATAGACTTTGGGTGGTAATGATGTGTTAATGTAGGTTCATCAGTTGTAACAAATGTACCACTCTGGTAGGGAATGTTAATGATGGGGAAGGCCAAGGCGGGCGGATCAGGAGGTCAGGAGATTGAGACCATCCTGGCTAACACGTTGAAACCCTGTCTCTACTAAAAATACAAAAAATTAGGAGGCATGGTGGTGGGTGCCTGTAGTCCCAGCTACTTGGGAGGCTGAGGCAGGAGTAAGGCATGAACCCGGGAGGCAGAGCTTGCAGTGAGCCGAAATCGCGCCACTGCACTCCAGCCCGGGCGACAGAGCAAGACTCCGTATCAAAAAATAAATAAATAAATAAAAAATGATGGGGAAGGCTATGCATGTGTTGGGGGAGAGGGTATATGAGAAGTCTGTACCTTCTGCTCAATTTTGCTATGAACCTAAAGCTGCTCTAAAACATGAGGTCAACTTTTTAAGGCATAAATAAGTAACTACAAAGGGGAGTGGGGGGAACAGATGCAAACAGATCTATGATATAGTTTAAACCCAAACGGCCAAAGGAATCTAAGAATGGAAGAAAGAAGAAGGAATAGATGACTAGGTTACTATCAACCCTGAACAAAAAGGAAATTATATATGTGGAAAAATGAACATGGGCTAAACACATACCTTTTAAACGCATATAAAGTATGTGTTTAGCCCACACATAAAGGTTAAGATATAAAAAGAAACTCATTAAAATAATTTTGTTTGTTTTTTTGAGACGGGGTCTTACTCTGTCACACAGGCTGGAGTGCAGTGGCATGACCACAACTCACTGCAGCCTTGACTTCCCAGGCTCAAGCAATCCTCCTACCTAAGCCCCTCAAGTAGCTGGGACAACAGGTGCACACCATCACACCCAGCTAATTTTTTAATTTTTAGTAGAGACAGGGTCTCACTGTGTTGCCCAGACTGGTCTCAAACTCCTGTGCTCAAGCTCTCCACCTACCTCAGCCTCCCAAAGTACTGAGATTATAGCGGTGAACCACTGTGCCCAGCCTAAAATAATTTTAAACAAAATATAAATGGGATCTTCAGAAATATGGTGAACTTACAATTTAGCAGTATAAGCCACATATGCTTCAGTGTAATATGTATCTCATTCACCCAATACACTTCTATTAAGCATGTATGGATTTAGGAAATAAAGATGAATAATAATACTGCACTAAGAATCTTACAGTCAACAAATGCCAGTTGATTCTTATTTTAACTACCACTTTGGAACACCAGTTCTTAGCAACAAAATAATCTCATCTGGTTTCAATAAAATTCACTAGTCTCTATTATTATTAAAGTCGTGAGGGCTCCCAAGGTGAGTCAGTAGTGGACACTGCCTTCATTCTGTTCTGACCTTGCAGCTATGGGGTCCCCAGAAACCTTGAAGAAATCCCTATTTACCACCTCCTTCCAACTGCAGCCATACAGACCTCAAAATCAGGGCAGAAAATCAGATTAAAGAAAGCTAATAACTCTTACATGGAATAAATAAGAAGAATTCCACACACAAAAACACCACAATGGAAGCTGCAAAACAGCTAAAGACAGAGAGAAGACTATAAAAGAAGTGAAAGGAAAAAGCAGACTACATTTAAAACAGCAAAAGCCTACTGACTTCTCAACAGCCACAAGCCAGCAGAGTATTTTCAATATGCTAAAAAAAATAAATAAGTGGCACCATCAAAATGGCAGAGCAGAAGCCATCTGGCTTCACTCTTCCCCACAGAAAACCAAAAGCAAATATCCAGGATCAAGACTATCGCTAGCAATATCCCAGAACTCAAACCTGAGGTGCAGATGATCCCCAGGGCCACAGGGAAATTTAAAACTCCAAACAGATGGTAAGAGAAACCAACTTCTCTGATTCCCCTCCCCAGATCTGCGAGGCACCCCATGGAAAAATCCCCCAAGACTCAAAGTTTTACATTAGAAAACGTAAGAATGAGGCAGACAGCCAGCTTCTTTACCATCTTGGGTTCTCCTGCAGGAAAACCATTCCTGCCTTAATCCACAAGAAGCATTGCAAGTGCCTGTAGGGAGAAAAAGCCCTGATGGCAGCTGGAGACAGTCCAGGAAACTCTGCAGTTTATCTCAGCCAAAAAATTAGGCCAAATCAGGGTGGCTGTTGAGCAGCACCACACCACAGGAGGCAAGCTCCACGGGTCTTCTGGGCCTGAACCTGCAGCCAGCCCTCCCACACGGCAGGAGTATCCTCTGTAGGATC
>NW_016807158.1:944971-961794 GCF_001698545.2 Rhinopithecus bieti | reverse complement strand
CGCCCGCCGCGCCCCTACCGCCTCCACCCCGTCTTTGGGGATAGGCAGTCCTCTGAACATTTGCCCCAAATAAGGCAAACTTGGGCTTACTGCGACATCTAGTGCTGAAAAGGAGGCAGCAATATGGAATTAAGGGGATTCGACAGGCAACCGCACAAAACCACTAAGCAAATAAACTCTGTAAGGACCAAACAAGCCAGACGCCAGACACTGAAGACCAGAATACATAACTAATCCTTCAATGCAAAGCCACAGACATAAGACCACAAGACACAACAGCAAACAGGCAGCCATCACCTCCCCAAAGCAAGGAGCCAGTGACCAACCCTAACAAAACAGCAACATGTGAGCTCTCAGATCAAAACTTCAAAACAGCAGTTTTAAGGAAACTCAGACAACTCCAAGATAACATAGATAAGCAATTTAGGAATTTATCAGAGAAATTTAACAAAGATATTGAAATAATGAAAAAAAAAAAAGAAATCCTGGAACTGGGAAATGCATTTGCTGCAATGAAAAATGCACTACAAGCTCTCAACAGTAGAAAGGATAAAGCAGAAGAAAGAATCAGTTGAACTTAAGGACTAATTATTTGAAAATACACAGAAGAGAAAAAAGAACAAAAAGGAGCAAAGCATGGCTACAAGATATAGCGAATAACCTCAAAACAAACATAAGAGTAGTTTCAAGAAGTGGAGAAAGAAGGGGCAGTAAGCTTGTTTTAAAAAATAATCCTTTTCAATTGTGTTTGCAGCCACCGCCACACCACTGTCTCTCTCTAAGGCTGACACCACCTCTAGCTCACTGAGCTCCAGCCTAAGGAGAAGGTGGGTAAGTAAGGAGGCCTCTATACCATAGTTCCTACAAAGCTGACTGCCCGCAAATCCACCAGTGTGGTAAAGCAGCCAGGAGGTCGCTCACAAGAGTGTGCCCTCTATTGGAAGGGTAAAGACGCATCATCATCACAGGCCTGGTATTACGTGAAATTACACGTTACCAGAAGTCCACTGAACAACTGATTCACAAACTTCCCTTCCAGTGTCTAGTGCAACAAATTGCTCAGGGCTTTAAAACAGATCTATGCTTCCAGAGCGCAGTTACTGGTGCTTTGCAGGAGGCAAGTGAGGCTTAACTGGTTGGCCCTTTTTGAAGACACCAACCTGTGTGCTATCCATGCAAAACATGTAACAATTATGCCAAAAGGGACGGGCGTGGTGGCTCACGCCTGTAATCCCAGCACTTTGGGAGGCCAAGGCGGGCAGATCATCTGAGGTCAGGAGTTCGAGACCAGCCTGGTGAACATGGTGAAACCCCGTTTCTCTAAAAATACAAAAAATTAGCCAGGCATAGTGGCACATGCCTGTAATCCCAGCTACTCAAGAGGCTGAGGCAGGAGAATCGCTTGAACCTGGAAGGTGGAGGTTAGTGAGCTGCGATCACGCCACTGCACTCCAGCGTGGGCAACAAGAGCAAAACTCCATCTCAAAAGAAAGAAAAAAAAACACAATTATGCCAAAAGACATCCAGCTAGCACACCACTAATACGTGGATGTATTATCCTTTTTCACACTGCTATAAGGAACTACCTGAGATAGAAAAAAAGTTTAATTGACTCACAGTTCTGCGTGGTTTGAAAGGCCTCAGGAAACCCACTATCGTGGCAGGAGGAGGAGAAGCAAGCACCTTCTTCACAAGGTAGTAGGAGAGACAGAGTGAGGGGGGAACTGCCAGACACTTTTAAACCATTAGATCTCGTGAGAGAACTCACTCACTATCACAAGAACAGCATGGGGGAAAACTGCCGCCATGATCCAATCACCTCCCACCAGGTCCCTCCCTCAACAGGTGTGGATTACAATTCAACATGAGATTTGTGTGGGGATACAGAGCCAAACCATATTGGTGGGGAATATGCTCAAGAATCCAGTATGATGGCAAACATTTCATTCTCTCAAAAGAAAAAAATTATCTTCTTCCCATTACTGGTAGTTGTGAACGTTAGATTTTTTTCCCCCCCTCATGGGGTCAAAAGGTGCCTAAGTATGTGATTGTGAATGGAAAAACAGGTGACAGAAATCAGGTAATGGCAGTTTTCCATTTTCATTTGTGTGTGAATTTTAATATAAATGCAGGGATGTAAAGCATTAATGCAAGTCAAAATGTTTCAGTGAACGAGTTTCAGCAGTTCAACTTTATAATTATAAAGAAACCTGTTAAATTTTTTCTGAAAAAAAAAAATAAATAAAACATAATCCCAGAAAACCTTCCAAACCTGGAGAAAGGTATGTGTCCAGACACAGGAAGGTCAGAGATCACCAAACATATTCCACCAAAATAAGACTACCCCAAGGCATGTCAAATTATCAGAGAAAAAGGACAAAGATAGGATTTTACAAAGCAGTAAGTGAAAAGAAGCAAGTATCATATAAAGAGCTCGGATTAGCCTGACAATAAACTTCTCAACAACTATACATGGAGGAAGTAGGACAACATATTCAGAAGCTCTTCAATCTGAAACAAAGGGGTGCTAACATACAAAAAGAAAAATTGAAGGTACAAAACTCATGGGTAAAAGTACACAAATTCAGAATACCCTAACCCTGTAACTGTGGTGTATAATCCACTCATATTTTTGGCATCAAGTATAATAGGTAAATGGGCAGGACGCATGCAGTAGCTTACGCCTGTATCCCCACACTTGGGAAGGTCGAAGTGGGCAGACTGCTTGAGGTCAGGAGTTCCAGATCATCCTGGCCAACATGGTGAAACCCCATTTTTACTAAAAATACAAAAACTAGCCGGGCGCAGTGACGCATGCCTGTAATCCCAGCTACTTGGGAGGCTGAGGCAGGAGAATCGCTTGAACCCAGGAGACCGAGGTTGCAGTGAGCAGAGATCGCACCACTGCACTCCAGCCCGGGCAACAGAGTGGGTGAGACTCCATCTCAAAAAAAAAAAAAAAAAAAAAAAAAAAATAGATAAATCTATCAGAAATAACCACGGCAACCTGTTAAGAGATGGGAAATATGAAAAGATCGACATTAAGAGAAGAAAAGTCAAAATATGATGGAAATTGACTTAAAGAGGTTTTAAGTTTTTCCTTGGTTTCTTTCTGATCAAAGTTAGTTGACATCTGTTTAAAATAACTTGTGGTCGGGCACAGTGGCTCACACCTGTAATCCTAGCACTCTGGGAGGCCTAGGCGGGCGGACCACCTGAGGTCAGGAGTTCCAGACCAGCCTACCCAACATGGAGAAACCACGTCTCTACCAAAAATACAAAATTAGCCAGGCGTGGTGGCAAATGCCTGTAATCCCAGATACTCAGGAGGCCAAGAGGCAGGAGAATCACTTGAACCCAGGAGGCAGAGGTTGTGGTGAGCCGAGATCACAACATTGCACTCCGGTCTGGGTAACAAGAGCGAAACTCCATTTCAAAAAAATAAAAACAAAAAAACCTTGTTATTTCTAGAAGATATTTTTGCAAGCCCCACAGTAACCACAAAGCAAAAACTATCATAGATACCCTAAAAAAAAGGCAATGAATTAAAACATACTATTAGAGAAAAGTCACTTAAACACAAAAGGAAAACAGGAAGAAAGAAGAGAGGAAAACAACCAGAAAACAAGTCCTTATCTATTGATAAAAATACTGAATAAAAATAGACTAAACTATCCAATTAAAAGACATAAATTGTTGGGAGGCCAAGACGAGTGGAACGCTTGAGCCCAGGAGTTTGAGACCAGCTCGGCAACGTAGCGAGACTGCCATCTCTACAAAAAATACAAAAATCAGCCAGGCCAGGTGGTACATGCCTGTAGTCCCAGCCACTCGGTAGGCTGAGGTGGGAGGACCACCCGAGCCCCAGAGGCATAGGTTACAGTGAGCCAAGATGGCACCACTGCACTCCAGCCTGAGTGACATGGTGAAACCCCATCTCAAAAAAAAAAGAAAAGAAAAGAAAAAATTAGCCAGGCATGGTGGTGTGCACCTGTAGTCTCAGTTACCTGAGAGGCTGAGGTAGGGGGACCACTTGAGCCTGGGAAGTTGGAGCTGCAGTGAGCCATGACCACATCACTGCACATAGGTGACAGAGACCCTATCTCAAAAAAAATGGGGCGGGGGGGGGGGGGGGGGGGCAGAAAATGATCTAGATAGGCATTTTTCAAAAAACATACAAATGGCCAACAGGTACATGAAAAAAGAATCAACACCACTAATCATCAGGAAAATGCAAATTAAAACCATGAGATATAGTCTCACCCAAGTTAGAATGGCTTTTACCAAAAACACACACATAAAAAACATGCTGGCAAGGATGCAGAAAAAGGAGAACACTTGTACACTGCTGGTGGAAATGCAAACTAGTTCAACCAATGTGGAAATCAGTATGAAGGTTCCTCAAAAAACTAAAAATAGAACTACCATATGATCCAGCAATCCTACTGCTGAGAACCTACCCAAAAGAAAGGAAATGAGTGTTATCAAAGAAATACCTGCGCTTCCATGTTTACTGTACTATTTACAATAGCCAAGATAGAGAATCAACCTAAGGTTTCATCAACAAATGAATGGATAAAAAAATGTGGTACATATACACAATGGAATATTATTCAGCCTAAAAAGAGAAGGAAATCTCATCACTGGCAGCAATGTGGATGGAACTGGAGGTCACTATGTTAAATGAAATAAAGCAGGCACAGAAATTCTGCATGTTCTCACTCATATATGTAAGAACTTAAAAAGTGGATCTAATGAAGGTAGAGAGTCGGTAAGTGGTTACCAGAGGCTAGGAACAGCAGGAGGAAGGGAAGGATGAAGAGAGGATGATTAATAGGTACAAAATACAGTTACAAGAGCCAGGCTCACACACATGTAATCCCAGCTACTCAGGAGGCTGATGTATGAGAATCACTTGAGGCCAGGAGTTTGAGAACAGCCTGGGCAACATAACATCTGCATCTCTTTAAAAAAAAAAAAAAAAAAAAAGTTGGGTTTTTTTCTTTTTTAACTAGTTGGGCATGATGGCACATGCCTACACACCAAAAAACCCAGGTGGATCCCCTGAGTCCACGAGTTCAAGAATGAAGCGAGCTATGAACCCTGCACTGCAACTCCAGCTTGGCTGACAGAGTAAGACCCAATCTCTAAAAAAATAAAAATAAACCCAATGGGAGGATCACTTGACCCTAGGAATTCGAGGCTGCAATGAGCTATAGCCATGCCATTACATTCCAGACTAGGTGACAGAGTAAGACCCTGTCTCTAAAGTAAATATCAAAAAATAAGCCTGAGAAACAAAGCAAGATACTGTCTCTACAAAAACCTTTAAAAAAAAAAAATTACCCAGGCATGGTGGTACACACCTGTAGTTCTAGCTACTCAGGGGGCTGCAGTGAACTATGATAGTGTCAAGGCACTTCTGCCTGGGTGACAGAGCAAGACCCTATCTCTAAAAGAAAAACTAGAATAAACATGTCAACAATCCATTTACCTGGAATCTTCAGAATTATCTACCAGATAACAGAAGACTGCCATTTTTTAACTATTCTCATGACTTTTTAAAATGTACTACATACTTCCTAGCTTCCTACAATATAAGAAATATATCTTAATTATGACAAAAATTTTAACTCTCATCATTCTCATACTGATGACCTCAAAATAGAAAAAAAAATTTTAAATTATTCAAAATGAAAAATTTTTTGAGTCTCATTTCATTTTATTCTCTCTCTTAATTCTCAGATGTCATTTGTCACTACAGGAAAGAGAGGTAACAGTTCTAACTTTTGGCAATCACCTAAAGGACAATTCTTATTTTTTCTGTGCTAAGAAACTAAACAAGGTCCATTAGTACTATACTGTATAGTAATTGGGTTATCTATATGTATTACAGGAAATTTCACACTGTATTCTGGTTACAAACATCTGTCTTACCATCCTCCTCCCCACCCACGTAAACTCCATGAGTAGAGAAGGCTTTCCTTCAATAAATGCTTGTTTTATGCATGAAACAGGTTCTGTGATAAAGTGAGAAATTACTTTTTTTTTTTTTTTTTTTTGAGATGGAGTCTTGCTCTGCCGCCCAGGCTGGAGTGCAGTGGCCGGCTCTCAGCTCACTGCAAGCTCCGCCTCCCGGGTTTACGCCATTCTCCTGTCTCAGCCTCCCGAGTAGCTGGGACTACAGGCGCCCGCCACCTCGCCCGGCTAGTTTTTTTTTTTTTTTTGTATTTTTTAGTAGAGACGGGGTTTCACCGTATTAGCCAGGATGGTCTCGATCTCCTGACCTCGTGATCCGCCCGTCTCGGCCTCCCAAAGTGCTGGGATTACAGGCTTGAGCCACCGCGCCCGGCCAACTGCATTATTTTCTACAGTAAATCAATGACTTTCTCTTTCATAAGGTGCTCTTGGTTCATCTTCATTAATCCTTCCTTCTTTTCCTTTGCCATGCTACACCACAGAAGGAAATTCTTAGTCCTTAAAGTCTTCCAAGAATACTTTCTCATATTTAGTCCCCTTATCTAACTGGCCTAGTCATTTTTTACAGTAAGTTCTATGACTGAATGAAACTACGCTTCCCTAACATTAAGGATCCACAATTTTTCTGAGTGTAAGTATAGGACAAACAATTTTCCCCAAAAGATAGTGGGTTAATTTCCTTCTTAAGCAGAGCTTTTTTCTTTTTAAACGGACAAATACAAATTGTACATATTTACGGTGTACATGGTGTTTTCATGTATGAATACGTTGTAAAATGGTTAAATCAAGCTACTTAACAAATATATGCATTACTTCACATACTTAACTTTTTTACTTTTTTTTATTGTAAGTTCTAGGGTACATGTGCACAACGTGCAGGTTTGTTACATATGTATACATGTGCCATGTTGGTGTGCTGCACTCATTAACTCATCATTTACATTAGGTATATCTCCTAATGTTATCCCTCCCCCCTCCCCCAACCCCACAACAGGCCCCAGTGTGTGATGTTCCCCTTCCTGTTAAGTGTTCTCATTGTTCAGTTCCCACCTATGAGTGTGAACATGCAGTGCTTGGTTTTTTGTCCTTGCGATACTTTGCTGAGAATGATGGTTTCCAGCTTCATCCATGTCCCTACAAAGGACATGAACTCATCCATTTTTATGGCTGTATAGCATTCCATGGTGTATATGTGCCACATTTTCTAAATCCAGACTATCACTGTCGGACATTTGGGTTGGTTCCAAGTCTTTGTTATTGTGAATAGTGCTGCAATAAACATACGTGTGCATGTGTCTTTACAACAGCATGATTTATCCTGTTGCGGTATATACGCCATAAGGGATGGCTGGCGGCAAATGGTACATCTAGTTCTTAGATCCCTGAGGAATCGCCACACTGTCTTTCCAATGTTTGAACTAGGTTTACAGTCCCACAACAGTTGTAAAAGTATTTCCTATTTCTCACGTTCCGTCTCCTGGCCCCTGTCTGTTTCGCTGACTTTTTTAATGATTGCCATTCGTAAACTCGTTGTGAGATGGTTTTCTCTGTGTGGTTTTTGATTTGCTTTCTCAGAGGCCGAGTGATGATGAGCATTTTTTTCATGTGTCTTGTTGCTGCTAATGCCTTCTTTTCGAGAAATGGTCTGTTCATATCCTTTGCCCACTTTGTTGTGGGGTGTTTTTTTCTGTATTTGAGTCCTTGTAGATTCTGGGTATTAGCCCTTTGTTAAATTAGGTATTGGATGGAACGTTGAACTCAAAAAAATGGAGAGTTGGTTTTTTATGACAGAATCCAACAAGCCAATATCTACTGAATGGGGCAAAAACTGGAAGCTTCCTTTGAAAATGGCCACCAAGACAGTGGCCCTCTCTCACCACTCCTATTCAACAGTGTTGGAGTTCTGGCCAGGGTAATTCAGGCCAGGGATGTTTATAAAGGTGTTCATTGGATAAAGGGAAGCCAAATTGTCCTGAGGACAAGATTGTATATCTAGAAAACTCCATTGTCGTTTTGCCAAAAATCTCCTTATTGTTTGTCGGGGGTTTAGCAACTTCAGCAAAGTCAGGATACCAATCAGCATGCAAAAATCATAAACCATTCTTATCCATAACGACAAAAGAGATCCAAATCATGAGGTGAACTCCCTTCACATTCTTTAAACAATAAAATCCTGGGAATCCATTACCAAAGGGATGTGAAGCGACCTCTTCAAGGAACTACACCCTGCTCCAACAAAATAAAATGAGGATACAAACAAAATGGAAGAATTATTCCATGCTCATGGAGCGGGAAGATCAGCTATCGTGAAAATGGCCATATGCCCAAGGTAGTTTATAGATTTCAATGCTAATCCCCATCAAGCTTACCAATGACACTTTCTTCACAGGGTTTTGGGAAAAATTTCTTTAAAGCATGGAACCAAAAAACAGCCCGCATTGCCAAGTAAATCGTCTAAGCCAATGATGAAACAAAGCTTGGAGCGCATCACGTCTCCTGACTTCAAACCATACTACAAAGCATACAGTAACCAAAACAGCACGGTACTGGTGCCAAAACAGAGATGTAGACCAAAGGAACAGAACAGAGGCCTCAGAAATAATACCACACATCTCCAACTATCTGATCTTTGACAAACCTGACACAAACAAGCAATGGGAAAAGGATTCCCTATTTAATAAATGGTGCTGGGAAAACTGGCTAGCCATATGTAGAAAGCTGAAGCTGGATCCCTTCCTTATGCCTTATACAAAAATTAATTCAAGCCAGGTGCGGTGGCTCACGCCTGTAATCCCAGCACTTTGGGAGGCCGAGACGGGCGGATCACGACGCCAGGAGATCGAGACCATCCTGGTCAACATGGTGAAACCCCATCTCTACTAAAAATACAAAAAATTAGTCAGGTGTGGTGGCGGGCGCCTGTAGTCCCAGCTACTCAGGAGGCTGAGGCAGGAGAATGGCGTGAACCCAGGAGGTGAAGCTTGCAGTGAGCGGAGACGGCACCACTGTACTCCAGCCTGGGCGAAAAGAGCGAGACTCCGTCTCAAAAAAAAAAAAAAATTAATTCAAGATGGATTAAAGACTTAAATGTTAGACCTAAAACCATAAAACCCCTAGAAGAAAACCTAGGCAATACCATTCAGGACATAGGCATGGGCAAGGACTTCATGTTGAAAACACCAAAAGCAATGGCAACAAAAGCCAAAATTGACAAAAGGGATCTAATTAAACTAAAGAGCTTCTGCACAGCAAAAGAAACTACCATCAGAGTGAACAGGCAACCTACAGAATGGGAGAAAATGTTTGCATACTTATCTTTTTGTATGTGGTGAGAACACTTAAAATCTACTTAGCAATTTTCCTATCTGTAACGTATTAACTGTAGTCACCATGATATACAATAGATCTCTTGAACTTATTTCTCCTAACTGAAATTGTGTATCCTTTAAACGTCTCCCCAATCCCCCAGCATCTGGTAACCACTATTTTACTCTTTTTCTATGAGTTTGACTCATTTATACCTCACATATAAATGAGATCATAAGGCATTTGTCTTTCTGTGTCTGGTTTATTTCATTTTATACAATATCCTCCAGATTCATCCACGTTGTTGCAAATGAAATGACAGGATTTCCTTGTTTTTGTTTTTTTGTTTTTGTTTTTTAAGGTTACACAATAATTTACTGAGAGCCTCCTCTCCCTGCCCTTGCAGTCTATAGGCCACTTTTTCCACTCACAGATTTTGTGTGTTAGTCCCTGGAACATAGCTGGGGTTAGGGGCACCGCGTACTGCCACGAGACCCATAATGTGGCTCTGTCTTCCTCAGACTGAAGAACACAGCTGGTAGATCCAGCTCCTCATATAGTACCTTCACCGAGTCTACCTTCTTGGCCTCCTTCTCCCGTAATTCTCCTTCAGGATCTGGTAACTGTTCTGGAGTGGCCTGTTGCAGACACTGAACCACCAGCCAGCTGCACTTGTTGTCCTGGATGTCAGTGTCAACTCTGCCAGTCACACTGGGGTCCCCAAAGAGGTCAAGGTAATCATCTTGAATCTGAAAGAACTCTCCCATCTCCAGCAGGATCTTCCTGGCATTGGTGTGTTCCTTCTTGTCATCGATGCCCACCATATACATGACTGCAGCTACAGGAATCAATTGTACTTGACAATAGATTTGTACCTCTTTTCAGTGAATCTGCCAAGATCCACCCTGCCCTGGCGGGGCGGGGGTGCTGTGATAAGGTCCAGCGTCTCCCCAATCTCAGTCTGACAGAAACTCTGCAGGAAGAGCTTGATCAGGTTCAGGTAATAGGGCTGCTCCAGGCAACAGAGCATGTATCTCTATTGAACTTATTTCTCCTAACTGAAATTGTGGTAGACACAGCAGACGGTAGACACATGCTTCCAGAAGCACAGCATCATTGATGGCATCCAAATCTACGCCTGGCTTCTGATACCAGCCGATCTGCCCCTGGCAGGTGAGTGAGGATGAATCCATGATGTCATCTGACACCAGGAAGAAAGCTTGCAGTAGTTCTACACACCAGCTCACAGTCAGGGCCCACTCGAGACTATCAGCATCCTGTTTCCCTGGTTCCACCAGCTCCTGGAATGCTACCAGCACCATTAAACCCTGGTGATACTTGCCTCCAATGGCACTGTACTCCAGGACCTCCTCGAATCGGGCAATAGCACTCCTATCTCTGGGTGCCCCATCTCATTCTCAGTCAGTACCCTGACAATCCGAGAGAAGTGCTGAACGAAATCCTACTTTTCTTGGGCATAAACATCTGATTTCTGGTCTCCATTCAGTCTGAGGGAGGAGCAAAGTGCTCTGTTCCTGGATGTGGGTTCCTGCTTGCTGGATTTCCTTCTTTCTTAAGGCTGAATAATATATCCACAGTGTATATATATCAACATTTTATTTATCCATGCATCTCTTGATGGAAACTTAGCTTGACTCCGTATCTTGGCTACTGTGAATAATGCTGTAATGAATGTGGGAGCATAGTAATTTCCTTTCTTTTAAGTATATACTCAGCAGTAGGATTGCTGGATCACACGGTAGTTCTATTTTTAATTTTCTGAGGAATCGCTATATTGTTTTCCATAGGAGCTGTGCTAGTTTCCATTCCTAACAGTGTACAACGGTTCCCTTTCTCCACATCTTCACCATCTGTAGAGCTTTGTTTAAACAAAAAAATAGCTTTTACAATATCAAAAAAACTTTAAAATTAAATTTTAAAATTGAAAATAAAGGAACAAAGGACATAAAACAGCAAGTTTCAAAGAATGCTAATGTTAAAAAAAAATGGAAAAAATTTCAACCTTACCAGTAGTACTCAAAGAGATACAAATTAGAGCAGCAGGAAACCATTTTCACCTATCAAATTGACTATTTAAAAAAAAAAAAAAGAGAGAATAACGAATGCTGGCAAAGGTAAAGTAAAATAGGCACTTCTACACAATGAGTTTAAAGACAGTCTTATTGGAGGGCAATTTAACAATATGTAGAACAAACTTTAAAACAGATCAGTCCTTTGATTCCATAATTCCGCTACTAGAATTTAATAAAAAGGAGGCAAACCTGCACAAATACAATTGCCCATCATCCATGGGGGATTAGTTCCAGGACACCCCCATAAATACCTAAATCCACGCACCAAAATTTGTGGATGCTCAAGTCACTTATAAAAAATTACATAGTATTTGCATATACAACCTATGCACATTCTCCCACATGCTTTAAATCATCTCTTGATTACTTATAAAACCTAATATAATGTAAATACTATGTAAATAATTGTTAGACTGCATTGTTTAATTTATATCATTTTTATTGTTGTATTGTTATTTTTCATTGCTTTTTTCCAAATACTTTTGATCTACGGTTGGTTGAATACACAGATGCAGAACCCACAGATGAAGAGGGCCAACTGTACCAGCTAGCTATTCAAGGGTCCTCATTCCCCATTATTTACAATAGTAACTGAAAATAACTTCTAAAAAAAAATTTTGTTTTTGAGACAGGGTCTCACTCTGTCACCCAGGCTGGAGTACAGTGGCACCAACATGGCTCAGTGCAGTCTTGACTTGCCCAACTCAAGTGATCCTCCCACCTCAGTTTCCCAAGTAGCTGGAACCACAGGCACAGGCCACCATGCCAGGCTAGTTTTTTATATTTTTTGTAGAGACGGGGTTTCACCATGTTGCCCTGACTGGTCTCAAACTCTGTCCACCTCCATGTCCCAAAGTGCTGGAATTACAGATGTGAGCCATCACACCTGGCCAATAACTTAAATTTTAATTATGGAGAATTGATTAAAGTTGGGTATACTCATACAATGAAAAATTATGAAGTCATTAATGTTTAAAGTAAGAGTCAAAATCTATAAAAGGATCCCAAGACTATCATATATACATGTGTGTGAATACATGTATATACACATAAATGCACGTATTACATGTATGCATATATGTGTTTGCACATATATATACACATATACACACACACACACATACAGCTATCTTAAGGAAAACTGACTCAAAGTTTATAAAAAGAGTTAAACTTCCCAGTCCTCCCACACCAAATAGTTGAGATTATTTCACTCTCATCCCTTAAGGAAAACACCGAACTTCCATTTCTGAAGAAACTAAATAGGCTTCAAGACTCAGGCATCCCAGGTAAGGCAAAGGATGTACCTAAAAACAAGCTGACTGTACTTTCCTAAAACGCTTAAACTGAATTAAATTTAGAAAGGAGATATGGAAAATTAAAAATATAATAGCAAAACTGAAAGAATTAAAATGTTAGAATATAAAGGCGAGATAATATCTCAAAAACCTGAACAAAAGGCAAAAAAAGTAGAAAACAGCAAAATAAGGTGACCTAAAAGGATCTATTCAGGAGATCCAGTATCAAATTAACTGAAATTTCGGGGGGGGGGGGGTGGTAGTTCAGAATTTTAAAGGGAAGAAAAATACCAAATAAATAATACAACAAATTTTCCCAAAAAAGATCAGTCTCCCAAACGAAAGTTTTCGTAAGAGATGAGTACAAAGAATGGAATCCACCACCGTGGTCCCCTCCTCACACACACACTACACACACAATTATGAAATTTCAGTATACTGGGATAAATAAAAGATCCTAAAACCCTCTAGAAGAAAGGAAAAAATACACAGATCACATAAAAGATCAGGTAACTATGGAAATGAACTCTTCAACAGTAACAGTACACAGATGCTAGAAAGCAATACAGCAATGCCTTCAAAATTGCAAGTGAAAATAATTTTTAATCTACAATTTTATAATCTGCCAAACTATCAATCAAGTATGCAGGACGGCATATTCAGACAAGCAAAAATTTTTTAAAAATTACCACACATGCATGCTGTCACAGGAAGTTATTTGAGGGTGTGCTCAAGTAAATTAAGGAGTAGTAAACAAAGGAGGACGATGTGAGATCGGGGGACCCAGTATAAAAGAACAGATGAGAATGTATTAAAATAAACACTGTGCAGATGGCTCAGCAGATAACTAGTTCAGGCTGAAGTACAAGAATGGAGCACTTAAAAACAAGACCTCCAGAAACAAACGGGGACCTGGCAAATTATCTCTTATCACAGAACACAGAGAATAGAGTAGAAAATGAAGCAACAGATACAAAAGTAAATGAAAAAGAGAGGCAATTTTTAACTACACAAAAATGAAGAAAGCCATATAAAAAGGATCTCTCCCTGATCTGCATTAAACAGCATTTGCAGAGTCATTATAAGTACTGATTATTGTTTTAACTAAGGTATGTGGAATTATTAAAAAGGAAAGAAGCTAGGTTATTAAAGTGGTCATTCTGGCCAGGCTCAGTAGCTTACACCTGTAATCCAAACACTCGGGGAGGCTGAGGCAGGAGGTTTACTTGATGCCAGCAGGGCAAGACCAGCCTGGGGAAAAACGTGAGGCCTTGTCTCTACAGGAAAAAAAAAAAAAAAATCTGTTTTTTAATTAGCTTAGCATGGTGGCACAGGCCTGTAATCACTGCTACTAACTGAGCCACTGCACTCTAACCTGGGTGACAAAGCAAGTCTGTCTTGAAAATAATACTAAAATAAAATAAATAAATAATAAAAGTGGTAATTCTTATCTAACATAACAAGAATGCACTATATGTCTAAATAAAGAAAAGTAGTATGAGCATTTTATTCAGAAATTTGTAATTAAAAGCAGACGGGGGACTGAGTGTGATGGCTCACACCTGTAATCCCAGCACTTCGGGAGGCCGAGGCACGACAGATCACCTGAGGTCCGGAGTTCGAGAGCAGCCTCACCAATATGGAGAAACCCTGTCTCTACTAAAAATATAAAACTAGCTGGACGTGGTGGCACATGTCTGTAATCCCAGCTACTCGGGAGGCTGAGGCAGGAGAATCGCTTGAACCCAGGAGGCGGAGGTTGCAGTAAGCCGAGAGAGCGCCCTGCACTCCAGCCTGGGCAACAAGAGTGAAACTCCGTCTCAAAAAAAAAAAAAGATGATGGCCAGGCACGGCGGCTCACGCCTGTAATCCCACCACTTTGGGAGGCCGAGGCGGGTGGATCAAGAAGTCAAGAGATTAAGACCATCCTGGCCAACATTGTGAAACCTCATCTGTATTACAAATACAAAAATTAGCCCAGGCACAGTGGCTCACACCTGTAATCCCAGCATTTTGGGAGGCCAAGGTGGGAGAATCACTTGAACCCAGGAATGCGGAGGATGCAGTGAGAGGAGATTGCACTACTGCACTCCAACCTGGGAAACAAGAGCGAGACTTTGTCTCAAAGAAAACAAACAAACAAACGAAAAAATTAGCTGGGCGTCGTGGCACGCGCCTAGAAGCTGAAGCAAGAGAATAGCTTGAACCCAATAGGCGGAAGTTGCGGTGAGCCTAGATCGCGCCACTGCACTCCAGCCTGGGCGACAGAGCGAGACTCTGTCTCAAAAAAAAAAAAAAGCAGATGGGAAACTAAACTAGCTGAGGACCATGAATAGAGAAACCTAGGGACACTTCTTACTATAAAATTTTCAATATTTTTAAATTAAATTTTATTTTTAAAATTTACAGTTATTGTCTTCCTCCCTAAAACCCTAAACTCCAATCTAATCATGAGAACAACATCAGACAAATCCCAGTTGGGAGACGTTCCACAAAATACCTAACTAGTACACCTCAAACAATCAAGGTCATCAAAAGCGATGGAAGTCTGAGATACTGTCTCAGCCAAAAGGAGTCTAAGGAGACATGATGATTAAATGTAATACAGTATCCTGGATGGGATCCTTGAACAGAAAAAGGATACAAGACGAAATACTAAGGAAATTCTGAATAAAGTATGGACTTTGGTTAATAATAACGCATCACTACTGTTTCATTAACTATGATAAATGTGCTAAATAAATGTAAGATGTTAATAATGGTGTATGGGAATTCTGTACTACCTTTGCAACTTTTCTGTAAATCTAAAACTACTCTGAAATGAAATGCTTACTAAAAAACTTATAAAGGCAAAATTTAATTAGAAATACAGAGATACACATGTATATGTATGTGTGTATAAATTTAACAATATATAACAGAAGCGCTCCAAGACACACTGTTAACTAATAAAAAAAAGCAGGTTTACAGAAAAAGGCATATAGATAGTATATTTAGGTTTTTAAATATAAACTATATAATCTTGGCCAGGCACAGTGGCTCATGTAATCCCAGCACTTTGGGAGGCCAAGACAGGTGGATCACCTGAGGTCAGGAATTCGTGACCAACCTGACCAACATGGAGAAACCCTGTCTCTACTAAAAATACAAAATAAGCCGGGCATGGTGGTGCATGCCTGTAATCCCAGCTACTTGGGAGGCTGAGGCAGGAGAATTGCTTGACCCAGGAGGCAGAGGTTGCAGTAAGCCAAGATCGCGCCACTGCACTCCAACCTGGGCAATAAGGGCGCAACTCCATTTCAAAAAACAACATAACATAACATAACATAACATAACATAACATAACATAACATAACATAAAATAGTAAACTGTATAATCTCTTCTGTGAGTGTGTGTGTTTATATATGTACATGTGTAAATGCACAGAAAAAGATGTGAAAGAATAAACACTTAAAAGGGCTTACCCCTGGCCGGGCATGATGGCTCACGCCTGTAATCCCAGCAATTTGGGAGGCCGAGGCAGGTGGATCACCTGAGATCAGGAGTTCAAGACCAGCCTGGCCAACATGGTGAAACCCCGTTTATACTAAAAATAGAAAAAAAAACTTAGCCATGCATGGTGAAGCATGCCTATAATCCCAGCTACTAGGGAGGCTGAAGCAGGAGAATCAATTGGACCCAGGTGGCGGAGGTTGCAGTGAGCCGAGACTATGTCACTACACTCCAACTTGGGCCACAAGTGTGAAACTCCATCTCAAAAAAAAAAAAAAAAGGCCGGGCGTGGTGGCTCAAGCCTGTAATCCCAGCACTTTGGGAGGCCGAGGCGGGCGGATCACGAGGTCAGGAGATCGAGACCATCCTGGCTAATGCGGTGAAACCCCGTCTTTACTAAAAAATACAAAAAGCGAGCCGGACGAGGTGGCAGGCGCCTATAGTCCCAGCTACTCAGGAGGCTGAGGCAGGAGAATGGCGTAAACCCGGGAGGCGGAGCTTGCAGTGAGCTGAGATCCGGTCACTGCACTCCAGCCTGGGCGACAGAGCCAGACTCCGTCTAAAAAAAAAATATATAAAAGCAACTTAATTAACAGGTAAATTGGGCCAACAAGAAATTTACTTTTATGTTCATTTGCATTTAACTAAAGTAAATTA